>NC_043703.1:25330241-25356938 GCF_006229205.1 Suricata suricatta | reverse complement strand
TCATCATCAAGACAGTATGGTATTGGCACAAAAACAGACACATAGACCAATTGAATAGAATAGAGAATCCAGAGCTGGGCCCACAAATGTACGGTCAATTAAGTTTTGACAAAGCAGGAAAGAGTATCCAATGGAAAAAAGGAGTTGAAAGTTTAAAACATGATCTTTTTACTATATTATTTTATAGTTGGTAGAAAGAAAAATGCATATCCATACAGGATCCTGATGACTTTCTACAGAGGGCTTGGTAAGGGTGAATTCAGTCAGCAAGAAGGAAAAAATAAGTGTCAGATAGTAAGAGATTAAAACCTAACAAATTCAATAGGGGGTTTCTAGAAAACTTAAGGATCTTCTTTTAGAAAAAAAATATATAATTCACTTCTAAATATATCAAATGAGAAAAATAAATATCTGTTAAGGAAATAATTGCAAGGAATACAGCTATGACTTAACAAAAGTAATACTTTGTATTATGCTAGTGTATATTTTATTGTTATATTATAGCAAGTTTATGATATAACTTCTCTTTTACTTAATGATATTAAGTTATACCAGATGTTGTTTTCTGGAAAATATTGGTTCGGTTTTAAAAATTTGTCACTCAATAATCATATCTATTTTCAAGCACATATTATCTTCACTTAGTACATTTAAAAATAATTTTATTAATAAAGTGTGTGTATAAGTATATAGTTATTTCACTACTTTTACTTACTTTTGTTAAGCATCTTTATTATTTGTATATGTTTTTAAGAAGAAAGATTGTAAATTTCTTCTTTTGTCTATTATTTAGAATAATTTCACTGTATCTAAACCATCATTTCTTAAACATGCACCGAGGGAGTCAGTGAAATAAATGGAACCATCTTTATTTCAGTTTCTCAGTTTTTCTCTGTTAATTCTTTTCAGGATTTATCAGTTGATTTTCAGCAAAAGTGAGATTTTATGCTAAACTCACCTAGAATTCACATAGACTCCTGTAAAGTAACCACTATCTTGACATCTTCATAAATCTACTTTTTCTGCTCATGTTGCAATGGCAAACCCTCCAGCTCCTATGTATCAGTTAAAACTCAAAAGTAGAATGTATGTCATATGTTGTCTTTTCCTAAATATTTAGTTATCTACTATTGGGAAACCAAATAAGCTTTTTATAATTTGTAGTTCTATTTGACTATGTGGGTAATTTATATTGAAACAGCAAAAAAAACAATTCTATTGACTGTAAACTAATATTCATTGAATTTCTAACTACTTGGTATGAGCAGTACTGTAGGAAATTTATATAGATTATTTTTAATTCTTACCATAACTTTATAAGACAGTTCTTATTATTTTTCTTTTTATAGTCATAAACTTGAAGCTGTGATATTAAGTCATCAGCCAAACATGTTTCACTAAAGAAATATTTATTAGGCATATGACAGATGCCTGGTTTAAAATGCTAAAGTCTTAAGTCAATCCATTAATTTCAACTGAGTGATAAACCAGTAAAGTTGCTTACCTAAAATATATCATCTCTCACCCAGTCTCTTTATACATGACAGGGGTTATGGATAAAAAAGGAGCAGATCCTTTATCTGATAACAAACTTTTAATTGATAAGAAATATGTATGTAATAAAAAAGATTTAAAAATCTTTAAAATACCCTTTAATTTTTAAATTTTTAAATATATATATTTAAATGTTTTTGAGAGAGAGAGAGAGAGAGAGAGAGAGAGAGAGAATGGGGTAAGGATAGAGAGAGAAGGACACACAAAATCCAAAGCAGACTTCAGGCTCTGAGCTGTCAGCACAGAGCCAATGCAGGGCTCGAACTCGTAAACTGTGAGATCATGGCCTGAGCTGAAGTCAGACACTTAACAGACTGAGCCACCCAGGTACCCCAAAATACCTTTTAAAAAACAATGAATGGGGTGCCTGGGTGGCTCAGTCAGTTAGGTGTCCAACTTCGGCTCAGGTCACAATCTCATGGTTCATGGAATCGAGCCCCATGTGGGACTCTCTGCTGACCGCTAGGTCAGAGCCTGGAGCCTGACTTCAGATTCTGTGTCTCCCTCTCTCTCTGACCCTCCCCTGTTCACGGTCTGTTGCTGTCTCTCAAAAATAAATAAAAAATGTAAAAAAGAATTTTAAAAAATAAAATAAAAAGCAATGAAAAATATTGCTTATATTTATTTAAACTCTTGTTATATGTAATAATATAACAAATATCATATTATAAAGCAGGACATAATGTTTACTTATAAAAACAAATATTCTAAGTTTTCCACTTTCATTTTTAAGATTCTTAAAGAGGAGATACACATTACTCTAGATATCTATAAAAGTATGTGATACCTATACCTTTATCAAAAGACAATAGATTTTCCTTAAAAATCCCCTTTATCCTATATATGTATAACATTTGCATTCATAGTAAACATTTAACATTTTTTCTTGCACATACAGATGAATTATTTAATCAGTCTTCTAATAATTATAATTTCTTTAATTTTACTAATGTTCTATTGTCATAACTTATCCTGGACATATTTATGCATAATTGTCTTATTATTTCCTTATAAAAATATTCCCAATTTAAAATTATAGGGCCAGAGGACATTGGCAATTAAAATTAAAATGTTGATACAGGGGTGCCTGAATGGCTCAGTGGGTTTAGTGTCTGAATTTGGCTCAGGTCATGATCTCATAGTTTATGAGTTCAAGGCCCTCAGTGGGCTCCACACTCATAATGTAGCGCCTGCTTGGCATTCTCTTTATTTCCCTCCTTCTGCTTTTCCCCAACTCGTGCTTTCTCTCTCTCTCAAAATAAATAAATAAACTTAAAAATAGAACTTTAATATATATTAAATTGGAAACACTTGTTATTTCTGTCATTAGTGTTTATTTTCTCATGTTTTATTTTTTTTAAATCAAAACACCAACTTCTATTTCATGTAATTAGACTTATACAGAAGTTAGAAGGTTAAGTAACAACTAGTTAATCACCTAATTTCACAGCTATCTGAAGTGGCAATTGTTATATAGCAGCTTATCTATCATGCATTCACAATAAATGATACAATTTATTACTTGCCCATAAGCTAAAACACAGGCTGCTTAATGCCTTTCCTTAAATTCCACCTCTATACTACAATATACTTGAGGTCCATGCAAAAAAGTAGCTACCTTTTATGTAGGAAATGGATGATTAAGTCTTGGGTGTTATAAAAGCAACTTCATTTAAACATAACCACCCCCACTACCAAAAAAAGAAGAGGAAAAAAAAATTAAAGAAAATAATAAGGGAAAAACCCAAGACACACTTCCTATGGGGAAAAAAAAAAACCCAGCATGTAATTTCTGTCCTTGACGGAATGTACTAAATAAGTAAACACCCCCAACTAGCAAAACAAGTACTACAATGTAAAAATATTAAAAGAAGAAAAGTCTCTCACATGCATAAATGAAAGATTGCACACAAAGAACTCACATCTTTTCAAGCTTCAATAATAAAAATTCTGCTACTGTGTATTAAATACTGCATGGTTTGCCCAAGCTAAGATGAAACCACATCATGAATCAATAAGCATTTTGCATTTTCTTTCATTATCTACTCAAAGTCATGCCTACTGCACCTCTAAACATTTCATTAAATCCAATTATACAGCAAAGACTCCCAAAATAAACTTAGATTGTATTGCAGTTTCACTTAACAGTATATAAAATGCTGTGTTGTGACAGTGTTGCGAAAACAGTGTGGAGGTTCCTCAAAAAACTATCCATAGAACTCCCTTATGACCCAGCAATAGCCCTGCTAGGAATTTACTCAAGAGATACAGAAATGAAATGCTGATGCATAGGAGCACATGTACCCCAATGTTCATAGCAGCAATGTCAACAACAGCCAAAACATGGAAAAAGCCTAAATGTCCATCACTTGATAAGTGGATCAAGAAGATGTGGTATATATACACAATGGAGTATTACATGGCAATAAGAAAGAAAGAAATATGGCCATTTGTAGGAAAGTGGATGGACCTTGAGGGTGTCATGCTAAGCGAAATAAGTCAGGCAGAGAAGGATAGGTACCATATGTTTGCACTCATAGGTCTAACAGGAAATTTTCAGAATGATCTAGCTTCAAGAAAAGCAAGCAGTTAGTAGTGCTTAAGAAAAATTGATTCAGTATCTAATGGATAGTTGATACCTATTTTCTCATGTTTTAATTAATTCACAAAAAATTATATCCACCAAAATGCATAAACAAATACTGTGTGCACCGCCAAGTCCTACCCTATGTTGATATCCAGTAGAAATGTATGCATATGTGAACCAAAGACATACCCAACAATATTTAGAATTAACTAAGGCCAATGTTTAGAATATCACCAGAATAGAAAAAATAATTTTGAAAGTCCATCAGTAACACAATGAATGAATAACTTTATGTAGCAATTATTATGTAGAATAAGAACCATATTGTTCCAGATAATGATAAAACAAAAAGTGTGGGTGAATGTTGGATTAAAAAATAAAACTCTTTATTGGTATTCTAATATAAAGTTCACAGATGACCAAAACTACTGAACTATGATAGTAGGTAGTATCATGAACTCTATGTGAAGGGAGAGATATTAATGATTGAGACAAATGGTAGCTTTTCAGCTGCTTGTAATGTTTTGTGTCTTGACCTGGATGACAGTCACACAAATGTAATTTTTGATAAATTGTGAAGATGCACACTTGTGATGATATATTTCATTATATATTCAAGTGATTCTGTTAAAGCATTTATTAAAACACATGTTTTGACATTTTGTGCTTATTTAAATGCAAGTGACAGCTGAGAATTGCAAGAACTTATGATGACTTGTTTTTTCATTTTGTTTTTCTCTTTTTGTACAGTTGTTTAGTTTTTAACTTATTACCTCTATTCCTTTCTCAAACTATCTTCTCATGGTGTAAGTCCTATCTGCATTAATACAGTGTAATACAAATGTGCCTATATATTGCAGCTATTAAATGCTAAGAATGTTCAAGAAAGTACAATTTTTTGTGCCTTTACAACTAAGGTTTTTTTGTGTGGTTCTTAAGTGTCTTAAGGTTGGTTCACATTCTTCTAGGGTTTAGTTGGTCTTGACCCAGCTTGGCTGATCTGGATCCCAACTATGGATCATACTTATCCATTTCTCCTATAGATGAGTTGCTCTCCATGGCATGTTTTTTCCATCCAGGATCATAGAGTTTAAGAGGTCAAGCCAAGTTACACAATCACATTGAAACATTCTATTTGCTTCACATATGCTAACATCCTGCTTATAAAAACAAATCACATAGACAATCTCAGTGTCAATGGGGAAGAAAAATGTGTCCCATCTAGGGCCAAGATGAGGGTGAAGCTAGTGAGAAAAAATTTTGCAACTAAAGGGTATGATCGTTTTTATTTAGAATTTGAATAATTTTAAATAACTTTTCTTGCATTAAATTCAGTTGTTTTTCAAATATTGTACTAAAATATGTCCCTTATTCTTGAGGTTTTGATCCCCCATTACATTTTGTGCCTGAGAGAAGGCAGAGTGCCTCTCATGTCATTTCTGTCACTGCCATTACTCTAATGAGGTGATTCCACTTACTCTAATGAAGGATACTAAAGGCACTTGACAAAGCTATGGATTACATATAATAATATAATATAACATATGTGCAATAAATATATAGAATATTTACAGTGGTCAAAGATATAGTTAAGGTAATAAAGATAACCAGAAGCAGTAATCGGAAAAGTAATGTTTTATGAGCTTTATGAGTCTACAAGTGCTTCTAAATTTCTAACTTGAAATTTCCTAATCCAAAAATGGTTATACAGATATGTTTTATAAATTAAAAAATATTATAAGCATTTACATTTATACACATACACATTAGTACTTTAAAAAAGTAAATAAAATGAATGTGGCTTATTATGCCCATATTTGCGTGGGTTGATCATAAAATTGCCAGAATCTTCTTAGCATAATGATTCATGTCTCCCAGAGCAATTCCACGTCCTTCCTGATAAGAGAAATGTTTTTATTTCATATGCTTTATAAAGGTGCTCTCCTGGAAAAACAACTTAATTATATGTATTTTGAGTGATATTCTCATTATATATGTTAAAAAGAAAAGAAAACAGCAGTCTTACTATTTAACTTAAATGAAAATCTAAATGTGAAAGAAAATGTGCAGTTCCTTTTCAGTATTTGAGTTGTGTTTTTCTTTTCAGCAGGATTGTTTTAGCTCTTACTGAAGCTATAAGAACTGAATGGTTTAGAGCCAATTACCATATATATATACCATATATATATATAATATATATTATATATTATAAATATATAATATAATAATGTAAGAGAATTCTACAGATTTTTGATTTTGTAGAAAAGACAATTTTACTATACACATGTATATATATGTGTATTTACATATATAGTCATATATAGATAAAGTTATATATTTATACCACATGTATTAAATATGTAATAAAATAATCTAAGATAATTCTACAGAATTCTGATTTTTCACAAAAGACAATTTTACTATATGTCATATATATATAAAGCTATATGTATAAATGCGTATATACACACCCACATATAAAGATATATACCAGGCTAATTTAAATTTATATTTAATTTCATGGTGTAGGTACTTATATATATATATATATACACACAGATGTATGTATATATATATATATAAATATATATAAAGGTATGTGTGTGTGTATATGTATATATGTTTTAAGTACCTTGAAATTGAATATAAATTCAAATTAGCTTAGTAGTCCTAAGTTGGATTCTTTATGTTGTAATTTCCCACCTAGATTACCTACAGATAATAATTCAGGAAGGAAATTTGTATGTGCTTAACCTACCTGCTGATGCTAATGCTTGGAAGCAGAAGGGACAGTGTGAAGTGTCCGGGAGGTATCCCATTCCCTTCCCCAGTGCCTTCCAAAAGCAGAGGAAGGTTACACTAACCTGGAAGCATATTTCACAGGATGTGTATAGGAGGGAAAAGTATTTTCTTATAACACACATACTTTAAGTATTGTTGATACCTTCAAAAAGAAGGTGGAAAAGAAGCGTAAAAGACATCTCAAGAATATCCTGAATTCAGGATTGGATCATGGAATAATCATGGAATAATTTAAATGAATTTCTTTAAATTTCTTCTTATTTAACACCTGATTTCTTTTATACTTCATTATATTTTAGAACTCTGTTGGGTAATATTTATCTTATTTGTCCCCAAACAGCATATGTATTCTTTCATACTTACAATTTCGACCTGAATGCTATAAATTCTCCCTTCATATATTAACGGAAAACCTGAATGACTGTGCAGTGATCTGGGAGCTTTGAGGAATGAAGACGGAAATGGTGTTATTTGTTGCTATTGTTTCTCTTTTTGACCAAAATTCTTATGCAGTCTAAAATAGAGTGCTGTGTAGAATGGTGCTGTTCTAATTGCTTCTGTCTTATGGATGTTGTTTGGGGAAAATCACATTTATTACTTCTGGCTGTCCCCTTCTTTCTTTGTTTCAAGATTCCTCTGCATCCCTGCTTTGTATGTCCCCAGGACTTTTTCTTATTGTGGTCCCTTGTCAGAAGAAGGCATGTAAAAGAGGAATGCCACTAACACTTTTACCAGCACCCTGATCAGTATAGTCCCAACTCACAGGACTTCTTGGTGTCACTTCCCTTGAATGCTACATAGCTTTGGTAGCAAAGAACTCCATTTACAGTGTGATTGATAGCCTGTGACACTTTCTTACTTGTGGAAAGACTCCTACGAATGAGACTCTTAAAATTTACAAAGCCAACTTCAGCTCTAATTCCATGTTTGTTTTATTATATTATTTTTTACTTTTATGTGTCAAATTATTGTTTAGAGCCCAAGATTTATAAAGGAATTTGTGGCCTAAGAATTAGTTTAGCAGTAGGATTAGGATTTTCAAGGAAGTCAAATTTATGTTTCCTACAAGTTGGTATCATATTCTTCACATTTGCTCAGATAGTTTTCTAATGATGTTGATCATGACCACCCCTTTAGAATAATTAAGTACATTTATTTATTTTGAGAGAGAAAGAGAGAGAGTGGGAGAGGAGCAGAAAGAGAATCCCAAGCAGCCTCCACACCGTCAGCGTGGAGCCAATACAGAGCTTGAACCCACGAACCATGAGATCATGACCTGAACGGAAACCAAGAGTCAGACGTTTGATTGACTGGGCCACCCAGGTGCCCCAGATCATTGTCTCCCTTTTAAACAGATTATCTTTATTCCTTTCAATCCCTTACCATGTAATAATTTTTTCCTGTTAGATCTTATTATTTCCTAGCATTTAAGTGATTTTCTTGGTTATTAAATTAGTTTTTGTCTATTGTCTTCTGCTAGGAAGTTAGCAATATTTTTTTAATGAGTTGATAAAAACATGTAGTCTCTTTCTAGATCTGGAGTTTTATAACTTTTCAGTCACATAGTAGCTAACTCTATTCATTTTTTAGAACAGTGTAACAAATATTGAAACAACATAAAAAAAATGACTCCTCTTAAACCAGTAGTATGTTAATCACATAGGCATTTGTCCCAAACTATTTCTTACTGTGTGCTTTCCCCCGAAATTAAACAGGACAGTAAACAGAACGTTTTAAAAAATAAACCCATTGCTACAAATTTCAATATATTAAAACTTGTGTTTTGTAAAAGGAACAAACCATCATCTGTTTGATTATAGTTTGCTTTATGAGTAGTACAGAATTGTTGCCTTGGGATTCTTTTTTCTTGTAGCCAGCATTTTCTTGATCAATAGGCTTCCCTTAGAGAGATCATTAGAACACAAGTTGACATTCATTAGTATTTAAAAGATGAACAACATAATACATTTTCTTTTTGTTCAACAATATGAGATTATTTACTTCAAAATGCAACCTAAATCACAGCAAAATATAAATACATGCCTATATGTTCCTATGTTTTAGATTTAACAGTGCAAAAATTGCTCTACCGGGGTTTACTCCATATTAGAATGATTTGATAGTTTAGCCATATTATCATATTCTGAGGACATAAATATAATTTATCCAATTTTGAATTTGGTATTAGACTGTAATTCTTGTGAAAGGAAGTGACATTATTTGACCTCACAATAGGTACATTAGGGATGAATGTTACATTTGTGCTTGTACTGTTATGAGTAATTTAAGTAATAAGTAATTTCTTAATCATTTAAAAATATTGGCTAGCCCCCTTGCAGGAAAGCAATAAAGGTATACTATGTATCAAACCTATATTCTTGAGACAAAGGCAATAGGTAATTTCATTTGGTATGTTAAATTTCTTTTGGTATGTGTAGAGTTATCTACACAAAGTTTGCAAGTTAATTTTAAACACATTTTAGCCAACAAGCTGCACAAAGAAGTATTGAATACAATACCAAATTAATGTTATTTCTTAAAGGTGATTTTGAATATTTCAAATGTTTCTGACTTCCACCACTATTTTTTTAGTAAAAAATTAAAATTTTCATATTCTTAAATCCTTTTTTAGCATATAGTCCTATGAGCTTGCACACATATATATAGTATAGTAAACCCTACAAAAACCGGGTACAGAATAATCCAATGCTCCAAAGAATTCTATGCTTTGCCTTTATATTCAGATCTTTTTCTTTTTTTCCCACTCTGCATCCATGACAACTAGTCTGTTTGCAGTTTCCCTGTTTTTTTACTTTTCCAGAATGTCATGATATGGAATCAGGCAATAATCAATCTTTGGAGACTGGGTTCTTCTACTTAGCATAATTCATTTGTGATCTGTGTTGTTGCATAAAGCATTAGTTCATTTCTCTTTATTGCTGAGTAGTTTTGCATTGTGTGAATGTATCACAGTTTATCCATTTACCAACTGGGTTGTTTTCAGGGAAAGTGTGATTATTGACAGTATAACATTTGCATACAAGCTTTTTTTTTTAATCTGAGTTTTTATTTGTGTAGCATAATCATCTAGAAGCACGATTGTTGGAACATAAATTAAGTGTATGTTGCAGTTTTCCAGTGTGGTTGTAGCCTCAGGAGTAGTATCTGTGTGATTCCATTGCTTCATGGTCTAGCCTACAGTTGGTTTTCTCAGTGTTTTGTTTAAAACTTTTTTTTTAATACTTATTTTTAAGAGAGAGAGACAGAATGCAAGCAGGGGAGGGACAGAGAGAGAGGGAGAATCTGAGGTGGGCTCCAGGCTCTGAGCTGTCAGTACAGAGCCCGACATGGGCCTGGAACTCACAAACTGTGAATCATGACCTGAGCCTAAATCAGACTCTCACCTGACTGTGCTACCCAGGCACCCTAGTTTTGGCAGTATTTTTAATTTTAGCTATTCTAATAGGTGTTTACTGGTCTCTCACCATGGTTTTGATTTTGATCTCCCTAATTACAAATTATGTTTAGCAACTTATGTGCATATTTTTAAATGTTCTTATTGTTTTAAGTTATATAATATATATATATATCCTATTTTATTTATTTTTAAATAGTTTATTGTCAAATTGGTTTCCATATAACACCCAGTGCTCTTCCCCACAAGTGCCCTCCTCCATCACCACCACCTCTTTCCCCCCTTCCCCCTTCCCCTTCAACCCTCAGTTCATTTTCAGTATTCAATAGTCTCTCAAGTTTTGTGTCCCTCTATCTCCCCAACTGTCTTTCCCTCTTCCCCATAGGTCTAACAGGAGAATAGGAGAAATCATGTGTATATTTTTAATACATATTTTTTCATTGGTGTAGTGTCTACATCATTTGTAAATTTTTGTAAGGTTGTTTTACTTGCTTACTGTTGTATTTTTAATTCTTTACACATTCTGAAAACAAGTTCTTTGCTATATGATTTGCAGCTTCACCCACACCCCTACACAGTCCCTGGTCATCTTTGTAATCTCTTAACTGTCCTTTACACACACACACACAAATTTTTCATTTTTTATGACATCAAATTTATCATGTTTTCTTTTTCTTTTTATGCAACCTATTTTTGATATTAATTCCAAGAAAAATTTGTCCTATGCAGGGCAAAGAAATTTTCTCCGAAGTGTTTTATGTTTATGTCTGTAACATATTTCAAATTATTTTATATGGTATAAAGTGTAAGTCAAGCTGTTTTTCTTCCTTCTCCTCTTTCTTCTTCCTTTTCATTATCATTATTATCTGTGTCTTAATCTTCATCTTCTTTTAAAATATGGTGTCCTGTCGTTCCAACATCATTTGATGAAAGACCATCATTTCTCCATTAGGTTACCTTGGACTTTTTATCAAAAATCTGTTAACCCTGTTTCTATGGGTCTATTTCTGCATTTTATGTTCTGTTTCATTGTCTTCCTATTTATCTTTTTAACAATATTTTACTAGCTTGAGTAATGTAACTTTATAACAACTCTTAAAATCAGGTAATGTGTGCAGTAAATTTTCTAGGGCTGCCTTAATTATGTATCACAAACTGTAGGACTTAAATAACAGAAATTTATTGTCTTACAGTTCTGGAGGCTAGAAATCTGAAATCAAAGCAGGGTTAAACACAGTAAAGGTTGTGAGGACAGAATCTGTTATAGGTCTGCTCCTTGGCTTATAGATGTCTGTCTCCCAGTGTCTTCATATCATTTTTCCTTTAAGTATCTGTCTCTGTGTCCAATTTCTTCTCCATGTAAGGACACCCAGTCATGCTGGCTTGGGCCCAGCCTAATGATCTCATTTTAACTTGATGACCTATGTAAAGTTTCTGTTTCCAAATAAGGTTATATTTGGAGGTACTGAAGGGGGTTAGGACTTCAACATATGTTGTTTTTGGAGGAATCGGAAACAGTATTCAACCCATACCACTCTGAGTACTCCAACTCGGTTCCTTGATATTTTTTATTTTTAATAATCTAGTTACATTTACTTATAAAAATTTTAGGATCAATGTATCTATTTTGACAAAGAATCATACTGTGATTTTGATCCAGATTACATTGTCTACTGATCAACTTACAATATTACAACTTACAATATTGATTCTTTCAAATTCATTAACATGGTATGTCCTTACATTTATTTCCATTTGTTGAGATTACATCACTAATTTGCAAATTTCAGTGTACAGATTTTAGACCTATTTCATTTGATATAAAACTTTCTTTTGGAGGGAAAGATAGGTAAAATGATGATACTTTTAGTTTTCAATTTTCATTGCTAATGAACAGAAGTATAATGGATTTATCTATATTGATCCTATGTTTTGTGACATTGTTCAACTCCTTTACTAATGCCTAGAGACTGTTGTTTTTAATAGGTGCCTTGGAATTTTCTATGTTGACAATCATGTTGTCTATGAATAGGAATTTTTTTTATTCCTTTAATATCTGAATGCTATTAAATTCTTCTCGACTTTTATATAAAATGCTAGAACTTTCAGTATGATAATAAATAATGGTGATGAGAGTTAACATCCTTGCCAATAGAGGAAAATTATTTTGTTTATTACCATTATGTATGATTTTAGCTCAATAGATATTTGTATCTATTTTTTATTGAATAGGTTTCTATAGATTGTGGCTATTTTTTTATTGAATAGATTTCTATAGATTAGTTGTAGCTCTGTTTTGAATAAGCTTCTTTTTACTTATTATTTTTAACGCCAAAGAATTTGTCTTTATCAAATATATTTTTTCCATTTATTAATATAATCATCTTTCTTTTTTTAATATTTTATTTTTGAGAGAGAGGCAGACAGACAGACATCGTGAGCAAGGGAGGGTCAGAGAGAGGGAGATACAGAATCCAAAGACAGGCTCCCGGCTCTGAGCTAGCTGTCACACAGAGCCTGACACTTGGCTCGAGCACATGAACCATGAGACGATGACCTGAGCCGAAGTCCAACGCTTAACCTACCGAGCCACCCAGGAGCCCCATCATCTTTCTTTTTTTTAACATGAATTATTTTGTGCCATGAAACACATTAATTTTTGAGTGTTGAACTAGCTTTACATTTGTGAGATAGATTATACATGATTGTGATGTATTATTATTATTATATATTACATGGTTCAAACATTGTTGAGGATTTTTGAATCCATATTTATGTTGGATATTAGTTTTATTTTATTGTGTTATATTTGTCTTATTTCAGAATAAAGTTAATGATGGACACATTAAACTGAGTTTGCAGGTTTTATCTTGTCATCTTTGAAGAGATTGTGAAGAATTGTTATTTCATTCTTACAAAAGCTTAGTAGAAATTACCAGTGAAACCATATACTCCTTAAGTTTTTCTTTCTGAAGATTTGCAGCTATTAATTTATCTTTTTATTATCTGGAAAAATATTTAGAGTGTATATTTCTTTTTGCATAATTTTTTATAATGTATAGTTTTTAGGGAATCTTTTCATTTCATATGTTATTGAATTTAAAGTTGTTTTTACTTTTTCCTTATTATACTTTCAATGTCTGAGGAGTGAATAATGATGCCCCAAATTTTATTCCTGAATTTGGTAAAATAAATATTTTGTCTTTTTCTTCTGTTGGTTTAGCTATAATACTAAAATATTAATTAAAGTGGGGGCACCTAGGTGGCTTAGTTGGTTGAGTGAATGACTCTTGGTTTTGGCTCAGGTCATGATCTCATGATTCATGTGTTTGAGCCCCGCTTTGGGCCCTGCACCAACAGCACTGAGCCTGATTGGGATTCTGTCTCAATGCTATCTTTCGGCTGTCACCCACTCGTTCTCTCTCTCTTTCTCTCTGTGTAAAATAAACATTAAAAAATATAAATTAAGATATTCAAAAAACATGATAGGAATTCATTGATACTTTTGTTATGACAGTGAACTTACTGAATCAATAAGAAAATCTAATCATAGAACTGATAAAAATGCCAAAAGATATTTGACAAACTATTATTAAATATTTATACATTTGGTGATAGAGTCTTTGCATATGTAATCAAGTTAAGATGAGGTCATTAGGATGGACCTCATAAAAAAGGGAAGGTTGAAGACAACATACACAGTGAGAATGTTGTGAGAATGTCAAGGTAGAGATATGGATGATACATCCACCAGACAAGGAACAAAAATTAATTAATTAATTAATTTAAAAAGGCCAGCCAGTTGCCTGAAAAAGAGTGAGGAAAACAATATTGTTCTTCACAGTTCTCAGAAGACATCAACCTGCTTAATCCTAATTTCTACTTCAGAACTGTGAAGCAATATATTTCTGTTGTTTAAGCCATGGTACCTTGTTAAGGAAGCACTAGCAAATAAAACTGTATGTATGGGTTCTTAAATTACACTTTTAAAACAGTTTTTGGCTAAGTGTACTTCAAGGAGCACAGTTTTCTTTTACGGTTTCAAGAATGAAAGTGTTGTTGATTGACTTGATGTTTTACTAAGTACTTCTTGAAAACAATAGTATTCTGGCAAACATTTGATAGTTAGAATTTGTTACTTTCCTGAAGGAGAATTTTTCACAGCATTGACATATTCATGCAAACAAAGCTTGGGGCCCTACATTATTCACTTTAAGCAGAGTATATTTAATGATGTCATAAAATATCAATATTTAAGTCAATTATTTGTTCTTTGTTTCCCCTAGTTAAGACCCACTTGTTTTGTACTACTTTTGCTGCCACACTAAAATTACTTACATTGTTATGATTTCTTTTTAAATAACAAGATGTTTTAAAACACTTCTGCCTGTGCACACCTTTGAAGAAGGCATGAATTGTTCCATCAGATTTGTTATTAGTACACATTATTGGGCCGCTAGATTTGCTTGGTTGTTTTCTATGTTCTCATTTTTGCTTTTTGATATTTTCTGAACCTTATACCAGATGTATGTTTGTGTGTTTCTGGAATTTTGATCTTCAAATCCAGGTTCTCTCTGCTTCAAATTTTAAGTTAGATCTCTAAAGGGTATGCTTTAGGTATTTTGCTCCGCCTTTGTCCATAACAATAACTTATGTCTAATAAGTTCTGATATACTCTCCATTTTTATTATGGAGATAATCTATAGGAGGTCTAACAGTTATCTGATGATGACTGCTTTGTAAGGAATAGAATTATGTTACTGAATACTTTTTTTTTTTCTTTCCAATGATCAAGTCTGGTGCAGACACAGAATAACAGCACAGAGAGATGTATGACATTGAGAAAATGTATAATCTCCTTCCAATGATCAAGTCTGGTGCAGACACAGAATAACAGCACAGAGAGATGTATGACATTGAGAAAATGTATAATGCTGTCCTAGAAGAGGGAATTGCTGCTTTCCCAGAGGACTACACAGAGGGTACCCCAAACCCCAAACATAGTTTGAGTGCAGAGACAGCAAGAGAGAGTGAGAATGAGAGAGAGAGAGAGAGAGAGAGAGAGTTTACATTTTTATATATGACCAATATATTTTGCAAACATTATTTGAAGTTTGTTTTAATTTTTATAAGTGCATCTTTAGGAAATTTTTTTCCCAAAAACGTAAGAGGTTTTGCATGAATATTTTGCACATAAAGTCAGAGTCTTCAGGTTGCATTGAAAATTTGCTGTGAAAGTCCTAGAGATAAAATTTGAATTTTTAAGTTAATTATGGAACTTAAAGTATCATGAAACCTTAAAACCCCCAATCTACAAACACTTTTATGGGGGACAGCAAGAACTCTCATGAATAAGACATATCAGATTTCTTGTCACACACAAAGTAAAAGGATTAAATATTTCACTTTATTTTGAAGTAAAGATTTTACAGGCTCACTCATGACTGGTTTTAATTCCTAAAGTGTATTGTATAAATATGTATTGAATGAATCAATTATTTTATGTTTTCTAGTTTTAAGAGATAGGACATCCTTAGTACAAAATATTTATTAAAATTGGCCATTTTGGAACTATATTTCAATAGTATATTGATTCATAATAGTAACTAGACAAATCAGTCATCCAAAACTGCTAAAAACATTTATTTTACCCAAATATTAATTAGAAGAATTACAAAACGTTGGACTTCTATGAAAGCATGTCTTATATGTCAAAATTGCTTTGGAGTTGGTATTTGATGATCAAACAAAATATTTTAATATTAAATATATTGTCTTGCTTATGACTTTAAGATTTAATATGTATGATTATATAAGTGGTAAAGATAATTTTTTAAAGTAGTTCAGAAAATTCTTCCATAATCACACTATTTTTAATCAAAATCTCACTATTTTTAATGAAAAATCAGGTGGTTTTTGATAACTGCAATATAGCAATCATAGCATTTTCAAAAGGAAAATACTTCAGATAAAATTACACTGAAGACTTTATTATAAAACAGTTGATACTCTGATCAAAAGCATGGGGAAAATCTGTTATTAATTTAATACATAAAATTGTATTAGAAGTTCAAAATTTTGTGAAAAGTTATAGGAAATTAAAAAAAACTATACAAATTTTTTTAATGTTTATATCTGAGAGAGAGAGAGAGAATATGCATGAGTTGGGGAGGAACAGAGGGAGATGGAGACAGAATCTGAAGCAGGCTCCAGGCTCTGAGCTGTCAGCCAAAAACCTGATTTGGGTTCAAAGCCCTGAGATCACAACCTGAGCCAAAATTTGATGCTTAACTGACTGAGCCACCAAGGCACAGCTAAAAACAACTATCTTAAAAAATACATAAAATAAAAACTATATTAACATAAACCTTGTGTTTATTTTATTGTGTAAGTATTGTATATATATTATACACAAGTATTTGCAGAAAAAATCAATCTTAAATGCATATTGTTACTTAATAAATAAGTGTTCTGTATTCTGTTTCTGATACTAATATATAATGTTATCTTCTGAAATGTTGCATACTTGCATTTTATTGCACATTTATCCATTCACTTTATTAATATATTTTATTAGTATATATGCATGTTTATAAATAGAGGTGGCAAATATTTAAAATTTTCATGTGTATTATTTATATTTAATTATTTTTGAGTATAGTTGACAATGTTGCATTAGTTTCTTTTTGTAAAGACCTTGTAAACTTTTATTTTTCAAGTTTCTATTGAAATTCTACTTAGTTAACATATAGTGTAATGTTAGTTTCAGGATTAGAATTTACTGATTCATCATGTACATATAGCATACAGTAAACATCAAAACAAGTGCCCTCCTTAATACCCATCACCCTTTTAGCCCATTCACCTGTCCACACGTCCCTGTTTGCATCTTCATATACCCTTTATGGTTAAGAGTCTGTTTTATGATTTGCCTCTGTGTCTTTTTCCCTTCATCATGTTCATCTTTGTTTCTTAAATAATGCATATGAGATTAATCCATTGGTATTTGTCCTTCTATCACTGACTTATTTCAGTTAGCATGATATACTGTAGCCCATTGCTGCAAATGGCAAGATTTAATTCTCCTTTATGGCTGAGTAATAGTCTATTGTATGCATGTACCACAGTGTCTTTATCAATACCAATACATTAGTTGATGGACATTTGGGCTCAATCCATAATTTGGCTATTGTTGATAATGCTGCCATAAACAATGGGGTGCATGTATTATTTTGAATCACTATTTTTGCATTCTTTGAGTAAATACTTAGTAGTACAATTGCTGGGTCCTAGGGTAGTTCTATATTTAACTTTATGAAAAACCTCCATAGTGTTGTTTCAGAGTGACTGCAGTAGTTTGCATTCCCACCAACAGTGTAAGAAGGTTTCTTCTCTTTCTTCACATCCTTACCAACATCTGTTGTTGTTTCCTATGTTGTTAATTTTGGCCATCCTAACAGGTATGAGGTGATATCTCAATACAATTTTGATTGTATTTCTCTGATGATGAATGATGTTGAGTATCTTTTCATGTGCTTGTTAGTCATCTGGACCTCTTCTTTGGAAATATGCCTGTTCATATCTTCTCCCATTTCTTAACTGGATTATTTATTCTTTGAGTGTTGAGTTTGATAAGTTTTTGATAGATTTTCTATGCTAGCCCTTTATCAGGCAGTGAAGATTTGTTTACCCGGCCAGTAGTTAATAAATGATAGAACCAAAGCAGATGAGGTAAGTTTGAGTGTTTATACCTTCTAGACTTTATCCAGTTTTGTAATATGTGGGTGAACATCCCTTATATCAACCTCCTGAGGATAAGTCAGGGTTTCTAATCCTCAGCACTATTTACATTTTGGGCCAGATAATTCTTTGTTGTAGGGAAAGTTTTATCATAGCGTGTTCAACACCATAATCTGTCTTTAGTCCAGTAGATGCCAGTAGCACTTTCCCAACAGTGGCAACAAAATTGCCTGCACACATTGGTTTGTGGGTTGGGAGCAAAAAATCACTCTCCCTCCACAGCCCCCCCTGCTCATTAGAACTACTGGACTAGAGGAAAAGTATCTGGAGTTCAGAGTCTGGAAAAAGAAGGAGCACTAGTGTAATGTCACACTCAGGTAATTGACATTGATACAATCGATTATTCAGATCTCTCAGTTTTACTCATTGTGTGTGTGTGTGTGTGTGTGTGTGTATTGAGTTCTGTACTATTTCAGCACATATGTAGTCATGTATCCACTATTACAGTCAGTATAAAATACTGTCACCACACAGATTCCTCCTGTTGATCTTTTATATTTACCTGTCTTTTGTTCTCCTCCCTCATCTCATTGCTTATCGCTGACAAAGCTACGCTGTTCTCCATGTGTATCATTTTGAAATTTCAAGGATGTTATAAAAATGGAATCATACAGTGTGTAATTTTTTGACATTGGCTTTCTTTACTCATCATAATTTCCTCAGATTATAATACAAGTTCTTGTGTATTATCACTAGTACATTCCTTTATATTACTTAGTACTTCATGGTATGAAGTCCTAGTTTGTTTTACCACTCAGCACTCAAACAGTATTTGGTGCATTTCTAGTTTGATACTATTAAGTATGTGTACTGGGACATACAAAAATATTATGAGCCTCAAAATCATTTTACAGAGTGACTGTGCTGTTTTACTTTCCCAACAATGATTTAATTGCCTCTGCTTCCTCAACAGCATTTGATGTTGTTACTATTTTCATTCTGGTCACTCTGGCTTTAATTTGTATTTCTGTGATAGTAATTATATTGAACATTGTTTAGTGTATTTACTTGCCAGCTCAGAATCCTCTATTTTGAAATGACTATTTTTGTTTCTTAATGTTTTTGAATTTTATTTGTTTTTCTTGAGTTGAAAGGTTTTAATAGACTTTAAAAACTAGTCATTTGTCAGATATTTTGTTTGAAAATATAGTATCCAGTCTTTAACATGTCATTCCGTCCTCATCGTGGGATCTTTTGAAGAGTAAAATGTTTAAATTTTGATAAGGTCCACTTTGTATTTTTTTTGCTATATTATGCTTTTGGTATCAACTTCTAAAATTCTTTTCATAGGGCTAGAGGATTCTTACCTATGGTGGTTTGTTTGGTTTTCTAAAGATATTGTACTTTTGTGTTTTATATTTAAATACATAACCCTTTTTATTTAAATTTTGTATGAGTTATGGTTTCGTTAAAGGTGGCTTTTCTTTTCTTCTTTTTATCTATCTATGTAGCCTATGGATGCCCAGCTTCTCTAACACTGTTGAGAAAGCTATTCTTGGAGTGCCTGGGTAGCTCAGTTGGTTAAGCATCCAGCTTCGGCTTTGGCTTGAGTCATGATCTCACGATTCATGGGTTCGAGCCCCGCATCGGGCTCTGTACTGACACCTAGCTCAGAGCCTGGACCCTGCTTCGGAATCTGTGTCTCCTTCTCTCTCTGACCCTCCCCTGCTGTGCTGTCTCTCTCTGTCACTCAAAAATAAACAAATTAAAAAAAATTAAAAAAAGAAAAAGCTATTCTTTCTCAATTGAAATACCTCTGCAATTTTGGCACTCAAAAAAAGTTGGAACCTGTTTGTGTGGGTCTGTTTCTAAAGTTTTGTTCTGTCACATGTTCAGTGTGTCTATCCTTGTCTTTACCAAACTCTTGCTTTAATATGAGTAAGTTCATCACTTTCTTTGACAAGAATGTTTTAGCCATTTAGAGATGGTGACTACTTACAAGTTTTAGAACAAGTGAGCCATTGTCTACAAAACAATGTGGTCTTTAGTAGAAATTAGTTAAATCTCCAGATCAGTTTAGGATGAAGTATCAGTTAGATACTTTTTGTTGACTGCGTTGTTCAGATCTCTATATCCATGATTATTTTTCTACTATCCGTTCTATCAATTATATTCAAATTCCTACCTATAATAATGGATTATCTCTTTTGCCTTTTGTATCTATCAATTTTTTCTTCATGTATATTTTCTTGATGTCTTGAATTATATGTTTTCCTGGTAAATTGATCTCAGTACATTTTTTTTTTTAGCTAAGTACCTTTTTGCCTGGAGTGATTTTCTTTGTGCTAAATTCTGTTATGATAGTATTGAAGCCAGTCCTGATATGCTTATTTTTAAATTAAAATTTACATGGTATATTTTTTTATTTGTCTTATTTTACTTTCAGTCTACCTAAGTTGAATTTTAAGTATGCTTCTTGTAAAAGGCATTTAGTTGGGCAATGGTTTTTAGGTTTTGTTTTGTTTTGAAATCCATTCTGCCATTTTCTGACTTTTAATTGGTGTGTTATGACTACCTATATTTAAGATAATATTGTTATATTAGAGCTTAAGTATGCTATTTTACATAGGTGTGCTTCTGTTTGTTAATTCTACTTTTCTGATCTGTTTTCCTTTTCTTCCTGTGGGTTTCTTGAATCTTTTTTAGGATCTCATCTTGATATACTTTAGTGTTTCTGAGTGCATCTCTTTCTAAAATTTTCTTAGAGGTTGAAAGTATTTAAAGTTTTAAACTCTCTGGGAGATCCAGTATAAATCTGTCTTTATTGCTTGTGGATGAAAACATTAATGATACATGCTTATTTTATATGGTTATACAAACTGGGAGAGGTGCCTGCAAGTTTTTGGACTTGTTTATGATTACTTGTGCTTTGTTCTATGTTTCTGCTCTATCTCCCACTTTTTAAAATTTAAGGCTTATATGCATATATTTAGGAACAAGACAATTAAACCAAACCTTGACACTGTAATTTAAGTGATAGTTATTTAGTTAGTTTTTTAAATTTTTTACAGTGTAAGAGTGAGGAAAATGGTGGTGGAATCCTATGTTGACAAAGTGGCTTCTGAGCCATTGCTGAGGAGAGGTCACTTAAGCAGTGACCACTTATATGAGAAAAATCACATAATTGACTTGAAGGTAATAGATTAAAGATGCATAGAAATTTTATGGGTCACAAGGTAAAATTTAGGTAGTGAGAAAGCCAAAATTGAAAGTAATTAAAGACTAACATGAGTCTGCCAAAGTACTAAGTAATACCTAGTAATCAAATAGGGAAGGGAAGAACATAAAGCCAAAATGTGGTTGGGAACATGTGCTGTGAGTGAAAATAGCTCCTTCTTACAGATAATTGCCAAAAAGAATTGCACAATTTTAGCGGGAGAGATTCAGAGGTCTTTTTAAACATCACATTGGTGATCCCTTATAGAGCAGCTATTAAAATGAATTTTACACATAGGATACTAATGCCCTCTTGTTTTGCATTAGACACTATGGATAGAACGGCATATTCAGTGTTAGTCAACACACTTAGATAGCTGCAGCTTTGAGGAAATGTGGACAGATATATAAACTCTCTGTATGCCCATCTGAATAAAGGCAAAAGTGTGTAACTTATCCTGAAAAGGAGAATTGTCATATTCCACCTATACTTTTTAAATGCAGTCCTACTTCTGAGGTTGCTCAATGTTAAAAATGCAAGTAACTTTGGATTGTCCATATAATGACACTAAGTTTCTTCCAGTTACTTTAACTTATGTTATGATTAATGATGTAATAAAAAGGGTTTTAACTGTTAAGACTTCCTGTGTGACTAATGTTGGGGAAGAGGATAATGTGAAATAATCTGTCTTGGTCCTTCTCTCTTAGCTTTCCCAGAGTGGGGTTGAATAGTAAGAAAAAAGTATTGTTTCAAAATAAAAGAAACAATAAAAATAAAAATGGTTAAAAAAACTTTGGGAAATTAAATATTGCAAGTGTTGAGATATTTTATAAAAATAGTATTAAAATTGAGGAAATAAATAGAGTATTTACTACATCTATGAAACCAAACAACGAATGCCAGGTTCTCACTTTGAAATAAACCAGTCAGAGGGTGCCTGAGTGATTCAGTCAGTTAAATGACTTATGCTCAGGTTATGATCTCGCAGTCTGTGAGTTGGAGCTTCACATTGGGTTCTATGCTGACAGCTCAGAGCGTGGACCTTCCTCTGATTCTGTATCTCCCTCTCTCTATGCCCCTCTCATACTCACACTCTGTCTCTCTCAAAAATGAATAAATGTTAAAAAAAAAAAAAAGGAGAGAGAGAAATCAACCAGAGGTGATTCACTCCAGTGAACATGTTAAGATTTATCCATAAAATATTTAGTAACTACTTCATTTATTTTCTCAGTTTTTATGTATTTTTAATGATCCATCACCTCCTCAAACATTAAATTTGCTCAACTTATCCTAGCCTTGTGTACATATATATTTCTTTATATATACTGTTATATATATGTATATACCATAGTAGTGTGTGTGTGTATATGCTTATTTTTATCTGCTTCTCCCCATATACACAAACACAATAAACCTATACATGTATATATAGTGTACTTATATATAATATATATAATTATATATATATGTATACACATACATATATGCATATGCAATACTATAGTATATACACACACATATATATAGTATATAATGTATTTAGGATACCACCAAAGATGAAGCAACTAGATCATGTTTTTTGGCCCAACTTAAGGTAATTTGTTTCAGAATGAGTAAAATGTCCTGAGGATGGAGAAAATACTTAACCAGATTGCTGAATAGTATGTGCAACAGTTTGCCATAATCTCCACTGTTTGTGAACAAGAAAAGAAACTAATTTCAGACACGCACTGCCTATTGACAGACATAGACTAGCTCATAGCACATTACATTGACCTATTACTTGTAGTTTCAGATGAATAGTAACGAGTCTTAACCAGGATAGTTTCTCATTCTGGATGTGGATTCACGTATTCATCAACTGAAGTAAATGTGTATAACATGATAAGAGATTTAGAGCTGAAAATATTACTTCAGTTTTGTCGGAAGCTGCCAAGTTTTCTGGCTGCCTCAGGCAAGGATTATCACTCTCCGGGGAGTGAACGAGTAAACAAGATTTGCATCTGGAGGCTGGAGATTGCCATTTCCTGGTCAAAATAATTTTGGCGTTGGTCATGCTGGGCCAGACATAGAGTGGCCAAGGTGCACAAAAGATCAAAAACCTCATTTTGGATTATTCAGCGCTAGCTTCCCCTCCCCAGCATTGCAAAGGCAAGTCTGGGTGCTTCTTTTGATACGCATTTGACTCTGTTTACCTGGTAACCGATCCAGGTCAGTTCTCCGCCCCAAAGTTCTATATAAGAGGAATTATTTTCTTAATGAAGGTGAGAGAAGAAGAAGAATAAAGGAGACAGAGGCTTGATCGGAAATGGTGTGCTGTCTTCACTCTCTGCGTCTCTCCCTCCTGCCCTGTTTTACTCTCCCTCCCTCAGGAAAAGAACCCCCGAGGATTTTCCGCCCTGCTGGCCGGGGCGGGACACGACACAGTTTGGACCTTATATTTGTCATCCAATCAAGATACTGCTGAAACAGTGCAATAATGGACCAAATAGCTTCCTATAATGAAGTTTTCCTGTATTTCATCATTTATAAAAACAGATGGGTTGAAAATTGGAATGGACAGTTGAAATATCTGTTTATTAAACTGTGGTAAGAGACCACAAGGATTGAATTAATATATACCAGAATTTAATATGTGCTTTTGAGCTATTTTTGGGAAAATGCAGTTCTTTCCTTTTCCCTTCCCCTTCTTCTTCCCTTCCCTTTTCCTTTCTTTTTTCTCTGCCTGTTCATGTAGTGCCAGGACCTGGGTTGCATTTATGAGTTCCGGTGGAAGAATCAATTTCTAAATATGATACTAAGATAATATCTCTAAATATTACTCACTGAATACATGGCGGAATAATGGGATCACTTATTAGTTCTTCTTACCTGTCTAAGCTAGTATTAATAATTATTTTCTTGGGGTGCCTGGGTGGCTCAGTTGAAGCCTCTGACTTTGTCTCAGGTCATGATCTCGTGGTTCTTGGGTTCAGGCCCCCCCCCCCCCCCCCCCCCCCCCCCCCCCCCCCCCCCCCCCCCCCCCCCCCCCCCCCCCCCCCCCCCCCCCGCCTTAGGCCCTGTGTCGAGCCACACGTCAAGCCCGGCTTTGGGATCTGTGCTGACAGCTACCTCAGAGCCTGTAGCCTGTCTTCAGATTCTGTATCTCCCTGTCTCTCTGACCCTCCCCTGCTAATGCTGTCTCTCTCTGTCTCTCAAAAAAAAATCCCATAAAAATTTAAAAAATTAAAAAAAAACAATTTTTTTAATGGATGAGACAGTCCTATAAGCTAATAATTAGCCAACTCTGCTCTATCTACTCCATATGCACATGAATGGTCAACGGGAGGAGCATTGGCCAGATTTATATTGCTGTTAACTTGATGTGTCAATCTTTTATCTGAGGCTGATGGTCTTACCTGGTAAGGAAGGCTAGTACTGGGCAAAAGCTAATGACAATTGGAAATAAGGGAAGAAATTGCTAATGGAAAGGAAATCAGTAAGTGGATAATGCAAATGGTAAAAGCTAATTTTATTTTGTTGTCTGTGGAAGACTAACAGCAAGATTGAATTGTCATTTAGCAGTATTAACAGATGCCCCATGAGGGTGAAGCTAATTGCTACCCTTTTTTTTCCACATCCTTGCCAACACTTGTTTCTTCTTGTCTTTGTAATGACAGCTATTCATTCTAACAGATGTGAGGTGATAGATCACAGTGGGTTTGATTTGCATTACCCTGAAGATTAGTGATATTTAGCACCTTTTCATGTTCTTGTTTGCCATTTGTATGTCTACTTTGGAAAAAAAAAAAGGTCTATTCAGTTCCTCTGCTCAATTTTTAATCAGGATTTTTTGTTATTGATTTACACGAGTTCTTTATGTGTTTTGGATGTGAACTTCTTATTAGAGAGATGATTTGCAAATATTTTATCTCATTGAAATGGTTGCCTATCATTTTGTTGAATTTTTTCCTTTTCCTGAACAGAATATTTTTAGTTTGATGTAGTCTGTTATTGATTTTTCTCCTTTGTTGTTTGAGCTTTTAGTGTCATATCCAAAAAGTAGTTATCAAGTGTAATGTCAAGAAGCTTTGTCTCTATGTTTCCTTTAGAAGGTTTCAACTCCTATAAGTCTTTAGTCTTTTTTTGAGTTAATTTTGTGAGTAATGTAAGATAGGGGTTCAATATAATTCTTTTGGATGTAGCTATGCTGGTTTCCCAACACTTAAATAAAGTGTTCTACCCCGCTGAGTATTCTCAAATATTAGTTGACCATATATCAAGGTATATTTCTGGGCTCTTGATTATTTTTCATTGGTTTGTGTATCTGTTTTTGTGCCAGTACCTTACAATTTTGATTGCTATAGCTTTGTAATACAGTTTGAAATTAGGAGGTATGATGCCTCCAACTTTGATCTTTCTCAAGATTGCTCAAGCTATTTGGGAACTTTTGTGGTCCATTACAGATTAGGATTCAGAATTTGGTGTTTATCATTCATATGGAACTCATTGATTTTTACTAAGTATATGTGTATTTCTAGTCAATTTTGAATATTTAATAATATTTAATGTATATTTTTTGAGAACATATAATTTTATATATATATTTTTACTTGGTCATTTAGCATTATTCTTGAGATTTATTTCTATTGATGTATTCTTCTTATATATAATCCATATGCATGAAACAGCTGAAATTATCTTTCATTTGCTGGAAATTTCTTTCAGATTTTTTTTCTCTAATAAAGAATGTTATCATAAATATTCTCTCTCTCTCTCTCTCTCTCTCTCTCTCTCTCTCTCTTTTTTCCTCCAGAGAACATAACTAGAAGTAAGGTATACCAGATTTTTCCCACCTGGGTTTCCAAAACGTTTTTAACAATTTCAAAATAGTGTGTAAGCAATTGTGTATTTCTGCAAACTGTTTTGCAGACTGTTGGTAATTTTTGTCAGTCTGATAGATGTGCATGCATATTTCAGTGTGACTTTAACTTGCATCTTCCTATTTTTTTCCCTCTTAAGATTAAGCATTTTCATATTCATTGCCTATTTCTATTTTATTATCTCTTAACTATCTGTTCATGTCCTCTGACCATTTTCTATTCAAGTGTTGAATCTTTTCTTGATATAGTACAGTTTGATATATATTTTTGAGATGAATCCTTTGCTCATAACATGCATAACAAGTATAATGCTCAGATTAGGCTACATTTTTTCCCAATTTTCTGTTATTTTTTTAATAGTTTATTGTCAAATTGGTTTCCATATAACACCCCATGCTCTTCCCCGTAATTGCCCTCCACCATCACCACCACCCCTATTCCCCCCTCCCCCTTCCCCTTCAACCCTCAGTTCATTTTCAGCATTCAATAGTCTCTCAAGTTTTGTGTCCCTCTCTCTCCC
>NC_043703.1:25270114-25330141 GCF_006229205.1 Suricata suricatta | reverse complement strand
AGCTCTTGGGTAAATCCCTAGCAGTACTTATTGCTGGGTCATAAGGGAGTTCTATGGATAGTTTTTTGAGGAATCTCCATACTGTTTTCCAGAGCTGCTGCACCAGTTTACATTCCCACCAGCAGTGTAGGAGGGTGCCCGTCTCTCCACACCCTCACCAGCATCTATAGTCTCTTGATTTGTTCATTTTAGCCACTCTGACTGGCGTGACACATAGACCAATGGAATAGAATAGAGAATCCAGAACTGGTCCCACAAATGTATGGCCAACTAATTTTTGACAAAGCAGGAAAGAGTATGTGATGGAAAAAAGACTGCCTCTGTAGCAAGTGGTGCTGGGAGAACTGAACAGCAACATGTAGAAGAATGAAACTAGACCACTTTCTTACACCATACACAAAAATTAACTCAAAATGGCTGAAGGACTTGAATGTGAGACAGGAAACCATCAAAACCTTCGAGGAGAAAGGAAAAAACCTCCTAGACCTCCACCGCAGCAGCAGTCTCCTGCTCAACACATCCCCAAAGGCAAGGGAAATGAAAGCAAAACTGAACTCTTGGGACTTCATCAAGATAAAAAGCTTCTGCAAGGCAAAGGAAACAATCAAGAAAACTAATAGGCAACCGACAGAATGGGAAAAGATAGTTGCAAATGACATACCAGATAAAGGGGTAGTATCTAAAATATACAAGGAACTCACCAAACTCCACATCCACAAAACAAATAACCCAGTGAAGAAATGGGCAGAAGACATGAACAGACACTCCTCCAAAGAGGACATCCAGATGGCCTACAGGCACATGAAACGATGCTTAACATCACTCAACATCAGGGAAACACAAATCAAAACCACACTGAGATACCTCCTCACACCAATTTTCTGTTATTTTTAATGCACAGCAATTTGGGTTTAATGCTAAATTTATCAGCCAATCATAAACCATTCATTATCTCAATATGATTTGATTTTCTTATAAATAGGAATAAATATAAACATGAAAATAAAAGAAAAGTAATATTTCAACGTACTGTATGAACTTCTTGTAAAAACAGATTTTATAGTTACCTATGTATTATATTTAGGGGTATTGACCTTATAAAGAATATGTACTTTCTGGCTAAACTTGATTAAAACAAGGGAAAAATTTACTGCTATGTTTCTACCATTTTCTCCCCTGAATTTGAGCATTGAAGAATAGCTTGCAAACTACCTTATGAAAAAAACACTTTATTTTCCTATATTTATATTCAGATAATACTCAAATATATTATAGTTCAACTCACCCATAAATAGGAATGGAGGCAGCTTTCTATGAAATGATCTCCTTCTGATATTCATTTCAAAGAAAGCTTATGGGCACCTAGATGGCTCAGTCAGGTAAATATCTGACTCTTGATTTTGGGTCAGGTCATGATCTCATGGTTCATGAGTTTGAGTCCTGCATCGGGCTCTGCATTCATTGACAGTGTAGAGCCTGCTTGGGATTCTCTCTTTCCCTCTCTCTGCTCTTTCCCAAATAGTGCTGTTTCTTTCAAAATAAAGAACTAAATAAATTTCAAAGAAAGTTTGTAAGACAGATAAAGCTGATGAAATAAACAAGAACAAAGAAATTATGTAAGTGGAGAGAATTTGTGAAACCACTGTAAAATCAGGTGTTTAGACTCTGTATTCGTGTTCACACACACGCATACAAAAAATATAAATATGTATATGGTCATATATATTCATACGTATTTTATATCAATAGATAAGATTACATACATAGTATGGGATTTAATCAGTTGAAATGCTCTTTAAAGTTTTATGCATTTATTATTCAATTTTTATTTTCTAAAAAATATTATAGCAATTAAATGAAATAATCAAATAGCCAAATAAGTTAGCTCACTTTATCCTTTCCATAAGTTAGGCATTTGCATATAGAAATATATTATTTTTATATCCCTTGATGAAACTTTTAGAAGTTATTTCTTTTATAAAAACATGATGGTGATCAGTGAACATTAAACATTATGTCTAAATAGCCTCTATATAGGATATTTAGAATAAAAATGGATATTGCATTTTTTTATATTCATGAATAAAATAAAAATTCTTCGAATGGAACAAAATGAGGAAAGTGAAGGTGGTTAATAAAATATGCATTATTATATTACCAATATCTGAAGTAGGTCTAATGATATTCAGGCTCAAAACTTGGGCCATGCCCTTAGCACTTTTGGGTTTAATTAGTTTTTACTGTCTTAATATACAATTTCTTAATATTGAAATTGTTCTTTTATCTATAATAATAATATATATGATTAGGAAGAAGCAAAATAGTGTGATTTGATAAAGCAATTCCCTTCCCTTCAAAATCTGCTCTGCCTGTATCTGTGTGTGCATTTATATTTATGATTATAAGTTGACTTAATGTGATGTATGGAATATTTATTTGACATATTTATATAAGGACATTATTATTTCTATAATACATATATTCTGATGCCTTGAAACTGCTTATTTATGAAGAGTATGCAGTGCCCTTTTTGTAGCATTATTCCAAGCTTCATTGTTTATAGGTTAGAGAAATTGTAAGCAAAAATGTTTTAGGTCATAAAAAAGTTTTATTTTGTCATCACACTTCTATTGTGTAGCTTGGTCATTTAATTCAGCATCAAATTTAGCTCATTCCTGATATTTGATTAACTTGAGAAGCCTTAAATGCTTTTTCTTTGAGAAAATATAGTAACTTTATGATTCTGACTTAAATATATTAAAGGATCTAAAGAAAGTTAAAAGAGGAGTTTCAAAAATGTTTTGAATTATAGATGAGAGTCAAAATGTATATCTTTCCAAATTAGCAGCTTCACATCTACTAACACTCACACTTTGTCATGACTGATGTTTATAATTTTGATTGTAGTGTTAGGAATGCACTCATTTTAAGATTTGGCCATGTCATAGCAGTTCACTGCTTGAACTTCTCTCTGTTGCCAAGGACGTAGAATGGAGTACCATTGTCCAGGTTTTCATCATTCATCCACTCCACTTCCCAGAAGAGATGGATAGTACTCTTAGTTGAAAAAGTGGGATCAAGATCTAGTTGCACAAACATTAAAAGAAACTGGTTACTACATTCTGTTGCCTCATCTGGTCTCTGCTTTTCATAACTGCTGCCTATCTCTCAGATCTGATTATCTGGAATGTTGGACAGAGCCCTATCTGCTATATCTGATAAACAAAGCAAAGTAAATCCTAAACCAGGAAGTTAGATGTGAGATACCTCTTTAGATTTCAGTATGATGCCTATGAATTGAGAATATTCATAGATTTTTCCAACAACAGGGCATTGTCTGATATTGGCATAGCTAAATAGCTCTTAAAATTGATCCTTTTTACATTGAAATATTTCAGCTTTTGTAAAAAATATGGTAATAATTTGACCTTTTAAGATTAATGTTAAAACATTTATAAAAATAAAATATCTGCAAATCAAATTTTCATTCAGAATTCAGGAAAGTGTATTTAGCAAAAATGCATTTGCTTCCCATTTTTGCTCTTCCTTTTCTTCACAACAGCTCTGTTTTAGCTTAATTGTACTCCTTTAAAAGTATATTAAATCCTAAATCCCTGGTTCATCAGAATGTGACTGCTTTTCAACATAGGGTCATTGCACACATAATTAGTTAAACTGTCATGTTGGAGAAGGGTGGGCCCTTAATCCAATAAGACTGCTTCTTCTAACATTTTGAAATGCACAATGTAGCAGTCACATAGACTGGACACAGACAAAAACAAAAGGAAGACATACATGTGAAGACAGAGGTAGAGGTGGATTTTCTACTTCTCTAGTGTACCAATGTCTGGGACTACCACCAGAAGCTAGGAGAGACAAGGGCAGATTTTCCCCCTAGAGATTTTAGAGAGTATTTGGCCCTGGTAACACTTTGATCTTAGACTTCTAGACTCTAGAACTGTGAAGATGATATTTTTGTTGCTTTTAACCATCCACTTTGTGATACTTTGTTATGATAGCCCTCAGAAACTAATTTAGCAATCAACTCTGTCTTTCCTTCTTTAAAAGTTACTGTATGTAGGAAAAAAAATATATACATTTTCTTTATTGATGAATACTTATTTATCCCTGGAGATAAAAATAAATGTGTCTCCAACAGGATGTCTAAAGGGTGGAATGTTAATTGTAGAATTAAGGATGGTACTCTAAAAATGATGAAAATAGTCTGATTCAAATGGTTATATTAATGTTTTCTTGGCTTTCAGTGTAATAAAAAAGCTTCTGACCACACATTTAGCTATTGGAGCAATGGCATTAATACTATTATTAATCTACCAAAATATATATAGACAGTGTTCCAAACCTTTATACTGATTGCAAAATGAGTTTATAAGCAAGCATTTTGGAATTTTCACCTGCGTGGATTTATCACATTTGAGGATAAGATGGTAACTCATTGACTATTTCTTAGTCATGGTCTCCTTCAGTTATTTATTATGTCTCCATCTCAGCTGATGCAAAGGCACAAGAATCTTTTTCATCAAATCCTAGATCTATCATACCATCACATGTCCTGTCTTTCTCATTATTACCAATCTTGCAGAAGCTGCTAACTATCCTACCAGGAATCAAGAGAGTAATACTAAAGAGTAATTCTTTTCTACTTAACTGTCAGGAAAGATATCAGGAGCAATAGCTAAAACATTCCCTGTACATCTTTGATACAGATGAAACTATCCATGGCTTACTTCATGTTTGCTGCTGTGTTCATCTGTCTGAAAAAGCCAAATTGCCTTGATATTAAATATTGTCTACCCATGTAAAAATTCACAAATATACGTAAAAAAATACACCTCATTGATAAGACAGTGCTTCAATTACTGTTTCCTCATGTGACAATATATAGTGTCACAAAGGATGTTATCTGTGTTTCCTGTGTTATCTCTGTGATCTCACAGAGATAACACAGGAAAGTAGGTATAAATCATAACTCCTACTAGATATTTTTAGTGTGCATTTGTAGTGTTTATTAATCAAGCAAGTGAGACATATAAAATCCCTTTTCATCTGTACGATGGCATTTAAATTACCCTCCTAAAAGTATATGTACTTTAGCATGAAAGTGCTATTTATTACATATTTGAACCATATTTATTTAGAAAATATTTCCCTACATTTTTCTCTTCTCTTTGTTCCACATTAGCCATTTCAATAGTGGTAAAGTTGGATACTATTTTAATATAATAAGTGTTTACTTGTCTAAAAAAGGTTGCATTTTAACATTAGCATCCTTTGTATTTATATACTGCATACTAGATATAACATTTAAGTGGAAGAAAGTTACTTGTAATGGAACTCCCACTCTTGTTTTGTTAACACTTAAGACATGGCCAGTGCTAATATGATTAAAACATATTAACATAAACATAAAAATAGGGTCATAAAACTATATGTTAGGCAATGAATCTGGAAACTTCTGGAAAATACACTTGAATTCAAGAGGTTAGTCTCTAGTTCTGCCTCTGGCTTTAAAAGGTATAAAATAAGACAAAATGAATACCAGAGTAGCTAAGTACTACAAATGCTCAGTACTTTATTTTTATTTTATTTTTGAGTGAGAATGCAGGAGCAGGGAGAGGGACAGAGAGAGAGGGTGAAAGCAGAATGGCTAAGTACTACAAATGCTCAGTACTCTTTATTTATTTATATATTTATCTATTTATTTAATTTTTGAGAGAGAGAGAATACATGAGCAGGGTAGGGACAGAGAGAGAGGGTGACAGAGGGTCTAAAGTGGGCTATATGCTGACAGCAGGCAGCCCCTTGCAGGTCTAGAACTCTGAACTCAGGAACCACAGGATCATGACCTGAGCCAAACTCCAGTGCTTAACAGACTGATCCCCCAGGCGCCCCACCCCCTGCCACAAAGCACTCTAATTTAAAATCGGAGTTCTGGGTAACAACTTGAAAGTTAGCTGCTCTGTGAAGTCCCGCGGTCTGGAGACCTTGTGAGCATAGGATAAGTAGCAGAAAGTACTTTCACTCATCAAAGCCTCATCTGCTAACCTTTTGTTTGCTTCTGTTCATTTTGAATCAAGCCTTCAGTGGGACTCATTTACTTTCTTAGGCTGGTAATCTAGTAAAAATGTTTTCCTATCAGAATCATGCTCAGGAGGGTTAAAATCAGCTGTGGAGGGTCTTTAAAAGATTGATAGGCATCCTGAGCTCCTTAGAAATAGACATATATATATGTGTGTGTATATATATATATATATATATATATATATAACCTACTTTATGAAATTAGTGACTAGTCAGTAAAGATTAGAATCACAATTGTCCATTGTTTATATAAAAATTAAACCTTTCCACCCAGGTTATAATGGAAGCTTTAAGTTGTCCTAATTACGGTTAGCTCCGTATTTTCTCCAGAGGCTCTAGCCAAGTCACACTGTATTATAGCTCTCTATGAAATTGCTATCACAGCCCTTACATTCCTTCCAATGCATGTGAGGAATAAATGTGGTAATCTATTAGATAAGAATCAAATTCTGGTTCTGATGGTATATCGGATGGTAGGAAGCACAACTTAACTGAAAATCAGGCTTTCAACTGTTTTCCTCATGTCTAGGTTTTGAAATACTTTGTTTTGCAGAACTAATGACTCATATCCAGGCTACTGCAAGGGAAAGTGCTACCACCCTCAATGCGAGAGACTTTTTAAAATTCATATTAATATCTTTATTATTAAATATCTTTATTTAAACTATGGAAATAATAATTAAATATTTAACAGAGAAGGGAGTAGGTCTGAAGGATGCACATGCAGGTTTTAATCTCTATTATCAGATAAAAATTACTCTATTTGATTGGTGGTGAACACAGTGGGGCAGGAGTGCAGGGAAAGGTGGAGTGGACATCTTTCCCCAAAATTTTTGGAAGTTTTTAAGTAGTTTTATACAAATCAACCTAAAAATACTGAGAACCAAAAACAATGAAAACTTTCCTATGTGCGCTTGTTGATGCAGAATAAAATAATAAAATAACTTAAATAAAAATAATAAATATGAAATTAATAGTTGGGAAAACATATTTTACTTCAAGAAATATTGTGTACTAATCTATATAGAAAAACAGTTTTAAAGTTTTGGAAAAATAAATTTAAGGATTATATTCTTAGAAAACTAAAGAGAAACAAATGATAAATACATCTATTTTTATAAAAAACATTTTTGTTAGGTAATCATAAAATCAAGAATATCCCTACATACAAATTATAGTAATTAAAATAGAGATCCTGCTTTCAATAGCAATAATGTATATTAACTTATCAAGAAATACACCTAATAAGTGGTTTATGAAAAATGTGAAAAAATAAAGAAACATAAAAAGTAAGAACATTAACCTTAAAAACTGTTAAGTTATGGAAAAAAGCACTTGAGTTAGTATAAAGGTCATCAATAGGTAGGATGACTTCATAATTTCAGTTATTTGTAAATCATTCTATGAGTTAAATGTGATTTCAATCAAAATAATAACTTAGAGAGTGGATGATGGTGACCAGTCCTACTTTTAAATATTTTAAATGCAGATTTTCTGAAAATATAAGCTTGTAAAAATAGCTAAGACCACTCCAGAGAGGAATAAAAGTAATAGAATTATGTACAAGGTGATAGCATTCTAGGATTTCCTACAAATTTAAGTCCCATAAAGGAGCATCATATAAGGATCCCACTGGCTGGGTATCTATCACAATATACTCCCATCTCTACTGAGAAGTGTGTTAGATCTAAACAAAGTCAGCGTCTTATGGTAGTAATTCACAGGCCTAATGTTAGTTTTCTGATTTTTTAAAATTTGAACATTAAAGAAATCAAGAGTTAAGAATCATGATTCTTTATGATTCTGGAATTTAGAAAAATTAATATACAGAAAAATTCTGATGACTGCTGAATTCTTTGGAGTCACTTAAAAGTTAGGGTTGGCATGTATCCAAGTCTGTCATTTTAGTCAGAATTTTCCTGAAGGATTCCCTCACTTTTCATGTGGGCAGTGTGTCAACAATATTGCCAAATTGAAAGGGGTAAAACCTGTGTTTCCGTTAATTTGGCCTCAAAGGAAGTGTGCTCCCTGAAGTTATATGGTGAGGTGGCCCTGTAAGACAGTTATATTGTCCAGTTTGCCAACCAAAGCAATGAACATGCTGGATTTAAGTACATTAAACACACACACACACACACACACACACACACACACACACACACACACAACTTCCCGAGTCATATGTTGGACTGCATATGCAATTAAACATTTTGGATATTAAAACAAAGAGTAATGAATTATTAATACAAGGAATTTTTTTAGGAGAACTTGGTGGTGATCTACAAAAGTGTCCTGGCACCTATCTAATTTTATGTATCCTTACTATTTAATATTTGTGTAAATAATCTGGCTGAATTAAAATAAGAATCCCCTCTCTTTAGAGGGAATGTTGTTAAGAACAAATAATTGTATTGCTTGAGTATATATATGCATATATATGAATGCTCTACAGTGAAAAGAACTCTTCCCTGTACTCAAGAGCAGCTCTTCCTCAATTTATTGTGTTAATAAGATGACTATTTAAATACAATACATAGAATCTAAAGAAGGCTCACTCTCATACCTCTGTTGCTGGCTTTTTTTTTAAAGTAGACTTTACTGTCAAGTCATGAAAAGATACAGAACACTAACTCACTTTACTGTTTGGCAACTATGTGATTCTTAATATCAGGGTCCAACTAGATAAGGAGATAACAAAGATGCCAGAATGGAGTACAAGAAAGAGGCTTTATTGACAGGAAAAGCCCATTGTTTACTTATAGCCAAATATGAACTTATTACGCTCAATGTCACAATTTTACTATTGTGGTCTTATTCTTAAATTATAACTCTACTGTTCATATTTAATTTATATCATTTGTATTTTTTACTTTTATTTCTTAACTTAGGAGTAAAGACTAAGATGAAAAATTTAAATTACCTTTTCCAAGGAATCTCAGATAAATTTCAGCAAGCATTGAATGGACAAAAATGGCATGATGGAACAGAAATAAGTCTTTGACTGTCAGCAGATATTTAAATAACATGAATGCCAGCTAGTTATAATGGATTACTTTAAAACTGATGATACTTAGAGAACAAAGGGAATCAGCCCAGATTCACTTATTGATAAAAACTGCAGAGTATAATAGTTGACATGAAAATGACTCTTCAAGACTTTCAGCATAAAATCTCCTGGGTGAAGACTCTCAGAATGACTCCCAGAAATACAGAACCAACTGCTTTTCTATAAAACTACTACATTTATGATCACCTGGAGAGACTAAAATATAAATGTAAAATTCTCGCTGTGACTGGCCTTAATATTAAAAGCTAGAAAAATGAAAAAAAAAGGGGACTGAAGAATGAAGATCATATTTTAAAAGTTTTCTTAAATCAGCCTATAATATGTCTTTTTTTTCTTAATTAATAATCTGTGATTCCATCATGTCTTTATTCACTTAATGAACAGTAAATGTTTATTGAGCACATTTCATTCATTGCTAGCCTCTACTCGAGTTACAGGCCTTACAATGATAAGTATGATATGGTTTCTGCTTCCAGGAGTCCTCAGTCAGTGGGAGACAGGCTATTTAAATCAATAAATATATATCATATAATAGCAGATATAGAATAGAAGGCAAGTGATCTGTGAAATCATAGGAGAAACAATTTAGTATAGCTAGAATGACCAGGTAAGATATCACAGAGGAGAGAGTATTTAATCTGGATTTTGAAGGAAAGAATAATAGAACTTAATTATAGAGGTAGTAATAACATGGTCAGAAGAAAGGAAATGACATATAACTTCAGTGTAACTGGCTTAGTATTATGAATAGGAATTAGAAACTCTCTTGACCTAAACAGGAGGCTAAAAATACTATTTGCAAACAGTGTGCCAGAAAGAATTGTGTCATTCCTAACATTAATACTTTAAATTATTAATAATATCTTAAATTATTAATACCTGTAACAATATCTGGTACAAAGGAATACTCAAAGTCTTTGTGGAGTTGGACTAAGTATAATTCTAATAAATCAAATTGAATTTACTTGGGTTTTTAAAATGTATTTTTTAGTATACTTATTTTTTTAGAGTAGTTTTAGGTTCCCAGTGAAATTGAGTTAAAGATACAGAGATCACCTGTCTACCGGTGACCACACACATACATAGCCTTCCCCTATAAACATCACTCATCAGATTTTTTTTTAAAGCAAGCATAAACCAACATTGACACAGCATTATCACCCAAGGTCCATAATCTATGCTAGGGTTCATTCCTGGTGTTGTACTTTTTATGGTTTGGGGCAAAAGTAAAATGAAACCTATCCACTATTCTAGTAAGATACAGAGTTGTTTTCACTGTTCTAAAAATTCTGCTTTACCACAGTCCATTCCTCTCTCTTCCTTAACCCCTGGCAACCACTTATTTATTTATTTATTTATTTACTTATTATTTTACTTACTCTATAGTTTGCCTTTTCTTGAATGCCATATAGTTGGGATCAAACAGAATATACGCTTTACAGATTGACTTCTCTTTGTAATATTCATTTAAAGTTTGTCCATGTCTTTTCTTGGTTTAATAGCTCATTTCTGTTTAGTGCTGAGTATGTTTCCATTGTCTGGATGTATCACAGTTTATCCATCCACCTACTAAAAAGACAGGTTGCTTCCAAGCTTTGGAAAATTATAAATAAAGCTTCTTTATGTATCTGCTGCAGGTTTTTGTGTGTATACTTTTCCAACTCATTTGGATAAAAGCCAACGAGCAAGATTTCTGAATGATATGAGTATGTGTAACTTTGTAGAAAACTGCCAATTTATCTGTCATCGTGGCTGTGCTATTTTTCCATTCCCTTCAGCAACAAATGAGAGTTCTCATTGTTTCACATACTCACCAGCATTTGTTGTCAGTGTTCTGGCTGTGGGCCAATATAATAGGTGTGTAGAGTTTTCTCACTATTTAATTTACATTTCCCTGATGACATGTGATGTGAGAAATCTTTTCACATGCTTATCTGCCATCTGTGTATCTACTTTAGCTTGGTATCTCTTAAAGTTTCTGGTGCATTTTTTATTTTTGAACTGTTGAATTTTGAGATCTTTGTATATTATGGATACAGTCCTTTATCAGATTTTCTTTTCAAATACTTCTCCTCCATCTCTGGCTTGTGTTTTCGTTCTCTTGATAGTGTCTTTCACAGAGCAAGAAGTTTTTAATTTTAATGAAGCCCGACTTATCAAGTATTTCATTCTTGGATTGTACCTTTGGTATTGTATGTCTAAATGTGTTTTTCAGCTGCATTTGAAGAGTTATAATTTGAATATCCCTTTCCTGATATTCTTTTAGAAGGCAGATGTATTTGGCAGAATAATGCCCCTGCCCAAGATGTCCGTATCCTGATTCATGGAACCTGTAAATATATTACTTTACATGGCAAAAAGATTTTGCATATTTTTTAAAAGCTCACAAACAGTGAGGTTCTTTTTTTTTAAATTTTTTAAAAATTTACTTTTGAGAGCGAGAGAGAGACAGTGAGCATGGGAGGGTCAGAGAGAGCGGGAGACACAGAGTCCGAAGCAGGCTCCAGGCTCTGGGCTAGCTGTTAGCACAGAGCCTGACGCGGGGCTCGAACCCACGAACCATGAAATCATGACCTGAACCAAAGCCAGACGCTTAACCAGCTGAGCCACCCAGGCACCCCAGATTTTGCATATTAATTAAGATTCTTGATAAAAGGAATTTTCCTGGATTACTACGTTTCATCATGTGATCACAATCCTGACCCAATGTCAGAATGGTGCCATATGAGAGTGAATTGACTGGTCACTATTGCCTTGAAAGAAGAAATGACCACAAACCAAAGAATTTCTGGGGTTTCTGGAAGGTAAAAAAGGCGAGGGAACAGATTCTCCCTTCAAGCCTTTAGAGCAAAATAGTGATGCTATAATTTTGACTTTGGTCCACTCATACTCATTTTGAATTTCTGAAGTTCAGAGCAATATGATAATGTATTTCTATTATTTTAAGCCATTGCTTTTGTGATAGTTTATTATAGCAGCAATAGGAAACTATCAGAAATTATGGAAAATAATAGGAAATTACACTGAGAACTTGCGTAACATCAGTATCTAAAAATAACTTTCTTTTTTCATTTGCTGTATTTTTTTCTTCTTTCTTTTTTCAACCAAGAAGAGGTGACAGAAAGGATATTAAAAGTTCTGAAAACATCAAAGTAAAGAAAATACTTCCTTCTAATTAGCACAGAATGCTTATTTCTTAAGGAGGTGGTCTACCCATCTTTTACTCCCTCCATTCCCTTCCTTCTTTCATTATCTGCCTTAAAAAAATATATGTATATGTTTATATATATACTTATATGCTTATTTATTTATTTATGAGAGAGAGAGAGTGAGAGAGAGAGTGAGCAGGTGAACACATGGTGGGGAGGAGCAGAGAGAGAAAGAGAATCTCAAGCACCCTCTGCACTGTCAGCTCAGAGCCCAACACAGGGCTTGAACTCAAGAACCATTAGATCATTACCTCAGCCAAAATCAAGAGTTGGGTGCTCAACCAACTGAACCACCCAGGCACCGCCATCTCTCTGTCTGCCTATCTATCAGTCTGTCTGTGTTTTATCTATCTTCCTGTCAATCTCATTTATTTGTGGGGAGAGAGAGACTATGGTTATTCTAAAATGGATTAGAATAAATTTCTCAAGCATGGTGTTAGTACTTAGTATGATAATTTTTTTAATGTTTATTTATGAGACAGAGACAGAGTGCAAGCAGGGGAGGGACAAAGATAGAGGGAAACACAGAATATGAAACAGACTCTGAGCTGTTAGCACAGAGCCTGATGCACGGCTCCAATCCATGAACTGGGAGAAAATCACCTGAGCCGAAGTCGGACACTTAACTGAGCCACCCAGGTGGTCCCTTAGTATGAGTTTTTTAAACTCAGTTTATTTTAGTGATTAACAGTAAACCCTTTTGTGAAGTTGCATTCCTTTCATCTAGAATAGGGCTTAGGACCTGGGTGTGTTGGTAGTGTTAAAATGTAAACCCTAATATATCAAGACAATTTTGAGTCACATATGCATCACTTACCATTGCATCCCCAATAACAAATATTAAACCTGACACAAATTTCAAAAAGACTGGATGAACTTGTAGTGTTTAAGGATAGAGTTAGAGTGACTCTGAGGAATCATAATGGATGGCCTCAGAGCCCAAGTTTGATATATAAACATATGAATAGAACATATGAATGTGTCAATTGGAAAAAAGGTTAGTTTCCAGTAGAAAGGTCACAGAGGGAACAGTATTTACTAAGAATGTATTATAAGATAGAGATCTGTGTTTTCCAGGCTACTAGTTTCTAAAAACTTTAAAAATCATTCAACAGATTCATCATGTTCTATGTTTATGCTTCTCAAGCACAGTTTAACAGGAAATCTAACCATTATATGAAATGTGTGGATTTTCATGTGAGGTGGCCCCTCCCAATTGTATCATGGATTCTCTAATAGTCCAGTTTCTGAGCCAGTGAAAGTGAGGGTCATGAACATGGCAATTATGAATTACTAAGGCAAATGGCAATTGATTAAAAATTTTTGCCAGATGGCAACTTGTTCCATATTTCTACCATTTAAGGAAAAAAGTATATCTAAAATTGCTGGATTTTATTGTATTCAGTAGATATCTATTATATATATCAATGTTAAAGGGAAGAACACAATGTGTCTCAATATGTTAAATTTTATGGCATTTAGCAATTATTCTCTGTTCAGTTTTGTCTCATTTTGAGTAGCAAGATTATACTTCATTTCATTCACTTTGTACTTGCTACGTGACTTGCTAGGAAAAATGAAATATGAGCAAACATAGCATAAGCCATTCTTGAGCAGAGACTTTATGTGTAATTATGTAGTTTGTCTCTGTCTGCTCTCCTTTGAGATTATTTGTTATTTTCCAGGAAAAAAATAATTCCCCAAAGAGTGAATGTTCCTTCAACTGGGGACCTAGAAATAATTGGAAGGCACATGTTGCCCAGTAGAGTCCTGCTGAGGTCAACTGAGTCCACCCTAGCACAGCAAAGACCAAGACAACCTGTAACTTTCATTTAATGTAATGAAGAAATAAATGTTTATTTGAGTTAGCTACTAAGATTTGAGGGCTTTGTATGTTGAAACATCAGACTTCCATATAGGTTGGCCTTCTTAATATCTTCTGTGGATGTCATCTCAAGCTGATATGAGAAGTGAGGTATTTTTTTTATCCTATCCCAATTGATTGTTACTTATTGATTTTCATTCTAATAAAGAGTACCAATATACAACATGATTGCCTAAGTCAAAAATCTAGAGATTGTCTTGAATTTCCTTTCTGTTCTCTAACACTTTACTCAAGTGTTCCTTACTAAAAATAATTTAATAACCTCCAATTATACCTTTAAGGAAATTTATTTTTTCCACTAGGGTACATCATTGCCATATATGTTATTACTTTTTGACTCACTAGGCTCTAGCCTCTGGCAGTCTCCTGTTTTCTTGGCTTCATAAAGATCATTCCTATTTTATATGCATCCTGTGAGGCATTCTTTGTCCTTAGATCCCTCCCTAATCCAGATATTCTCATGGCGTCCTTTTTCTGATCATTCAGACACCTGTGAACTCAACAGTGGCATTTTTTGTATCCTAGTCACCTGGTTAAATATTCTCAAATAATTTTGTTTTATTCTCCTGTATCATTTTCTTATCCACTCATCTATTAATTCCCTCCCACTTATTTGAATATTATCTATAAATAATACTGTTTAAGATATGTTCAGACCTGAATATTCAGCAATGAGGATAGCTCTTGGAACATCTTAGACATCATTACATATCATGAATTAGTGAAATCAGAGCTATTATATTGTACTGCTTATAAGCAAAATCAGTACAGTCTTTTGTAATGAAATTAAACAAAAATACCTTCAGAAAGATTGATAAATATTGTTTTAATATTATAAAGAAAAATAAGTTTGTTTTATTATGTTCTCAGAAATAAAAATATAATTATGTTGGAAATAATAATTTTTATAACCTTGGTCTTTTGTATTATTGTGACCATGACCATCATTTTTAAATCTAAATATTTTGTAATAAAGTTATACTGTTGTTAAAAATTCTCAATCTAAGAGGGCTCAATCTTTGACCAAAAAAGACCAATTTGGGCTTGTACCTCAACACTCTACAAGAAATTTGTGTTGGTTAAACCATCAAATGTGTGAGAAATTTTTATAGCAAAAATAGTAACTTAATACAGAGCACAAAATTATTTTGTTAAAATATGATTTTGCTTCAGTTATAAATTACACAGTATGAAATAAAACAACTGGATTTTCTAGTTACTTTCACAAATAACATAGAAATATGTTGTTCTAGAAATTTGACTAGTTTTGTTTTTCATTTTCTAGTGGGCATTCCATGTTAATTCCATGTGCTTTTTTGAGAATATTTTAAGGGAAACCTTTGCAGGACTTTTACCTGTGATTTAATAATGAGAAATCTGAATAGCTTGTCATCCTGATGGTAGGTATATCCACATAACTGCAGACATTTAAACAATTATTTTTAAAAATTTTTTAGAATGTGGGTTCATTCTGATGTAAAGGGAATACTTGTTCACCATGGTAAATACTCTGAAAATAAAAATTAATGGCACTAATGAAGTTTTGCACAGAAATAATCACTGTCCATATTTCCCACAATATAGGAATATAAAATGTGAATAATTCTACAATTATATTTTAGAGCTTGCAATTATCACTGAATGATAATAAAATACATACTTTATCATGTATTTTAAGTGAAACTTAATAAATTAATAGTAATCCACAATTACACTGTCATAATTTATCAGTTTGCCATAGATGAACACATAGTATTTTTTATTAAAAATAATGTTATAATGTAACTGTAATAACACTTATTAACATAACAAAACAATAATAAATCCTGCTAAGACCTATGTTTTAATGGTAACTATCTTGAGAATTCCTGAAAGAGGAATTACTGAGTTGAATTATATACAAAATTGTAAGTTATAGAACATACCTAAGAAATATCTATCAAGAAGCTTTAAACTTATTCTCAAGAATGCATTAGAAAATTCATTTAATCACAGACTATAATATTTAGCATAAGGAAAAAAAATTTTAAGCTCATAGGGAAATGACATCAAGTTTTAATTTGTGTTCATTGTATTAATATGGAAAATTTTGAAATTGCCTTTGTCCTTTCTTCCTATTTCAGAAAACAGATACTGTGTTTACCTTTCCTTATTTGTACTCTAATATTTTTCTTGAACTAACTAATCATCTGGTATTTTTTTATGTTTTGGATAGATGTCCAAGTTATTTTAACGGTAAATTGTTGCACAGTTTTTTCCAGCACACCACTGGGGTTCTGTAATCTCTTTTCTTGATTTTTATCTCTATTCTTTATTGATACCACACTGGTTAATTTCATTATGAATTTGGATATCTCTAATGCAAATATTCTGATTTAAGCATTAAATTTTTTAAGTAATTGACTATTATCAACTGTTTGTGAAAGAGTAAATTTGCTGAAAGAGGGCGTAAAACCTAAATATTTTTTAATATTTACTGAGTAACAAAAATGCTGAAACCAAAATTAACTCCTCTCCATATCTGATAAGCAACCAGAAGGTAAAAGACATGATTGCCTTAGTCTCTCAGGAACTATGTGTTCCCAGCTGATTGAACCCATTTGATTAGCAGCTTCTCCTATAACTTTTGTAGAAATTTCCCGGTGACTGTAATTAGCCAAGTTTGGATTGCATATTCAACTTCCACCCAACTCTATGGGTGTGTGCGTGTGTATGTTTAAGCCTTTGTTTCCTGAGCACAGTGGAATTATCACAGGGTTTTCATCAAGAACACAGAATTTAAGGTTATGGTAAATTTTGACTGTTTAACTTAGAGAAAAATTATATTAATTTTATATTTTGTATTTTCTTACATCTAAGATGTCACCCATTTTAAAGAATATGCTGCATACTGTATATATTATTCTGCATTTTTTTGTATTTTTGCTTGTATCCTTTATAAATGTTTATATCAGTAACTCTATTATGTATTTCACACCTGTATGATTATACCTCAGAATTCTTATTGATTCAACATCTCAAGGAGATTTTAAATGTTTTTAATATTTTGTCATTATAGACAATGCTGTAATGGATTTTCATGTTGTGAATCTGACACCATTTCTCTAGGGTGCAGAGCTAGAGGCCATGTTGCCCAAAGTGTATGCACAGTTTCAGTTTTATTAGATACAGAACAAATCCACCACAAACTGCTTTTGTCATTTACGTTCCCACTGGCAATGTATATGAGTTCCCATTGTTCCAGTGTCATGCAAGGCTGGTCCCATATGTTCTAGGATTGGGAAGCTATTTATCAATGTCATGTAGCAAGGTGGATTTATTTTAAAAGAAAAAATATATATAAGACCATGGCTAGCAAGAGAATATAGAAGGATTGGATGTTTATCCATTTTTCACAGAGTTATCCAAGGTTAAGGCTAAGCCAATTTATGGGACACACTATGTAAGTTTATGCTCAGATTCTGACACTCTCTGGATGTATTCCATTCTAAATTAGACTGGATGAATGAGTAGTGAGGATCACAAAGATTATGTGGGTGCCAGAAAATCTAGATCAGTAAATGCTGTCTTGAATATCAGTTTCCAGTCACTTAGGGGTCTTGGGGTAGGTATACTCTGACTAAAAAAAAAAAAAAAAGATTATATAGTGCAGAGGAGTAGAGAATGACTTTAGTAAAAGAACAAAAGGTTATCAGAATATACTTGGTGAAAAAGATAAGGAGATTGACACATTTATATTTTTAGTATTTTCTGCTTATAATAGAGCTTACACTTTTTGAAAATTATGATTTCAGAATTTTTATGAAAACTTTTTAAATTTTTTTCCTTTATTTATTATTGAGAGACAGAGCATAAGTGGGGGCAGAGAGAGTGGGAGACACAGAATCTGAAGCAGACTTCAGGCTCTGAGCTAGTTGTCAGCACAGAGCCCAATGCAGGGCTTGAACCCATGAACTGTGAGATCATGACCTGAGGTAAAGTTGGATTCTCAACCGACTGAGCCATCCAGGTGCCCCATGAAAACTTAAAAAAAGTGTTTTTCATATGCTTTTTTGTAAAAGAATGTCATATATTCACCAGATACTAGTGAATATATGTATTCAGAATATATGTAAAATCAGACAGATTTTACTTTTTTATCTCCACAGAAAGGAATTCTATGTTTTTTTCAACCCCAGCTAGTATTTTTATTGTCATTATTCTAGATTATAGTTCAGACATCTTGCTTACATCTGTGTTAAGTCCCTGGATGCCATTTCTTTCTGCTCTTTCCTTTGGGGTGAATTCATTTGATTTGTCATTTTTGAGGAAGAAAAAGAATTAATAAAATAACACTTAAAATTAAGAAGATTGAAAACAACACAGATAATCAAATAAAGGAAGATAGATCCAATGTATGTTTTGATTGTTGAAAGAAGCTTGAGTAGAGAAAAAAAGGAAAGAAAAGAGAAAGAACTAAAGTAAAAAAACGTTTAAAATAAAAAATTTATATAATAAAATAGAATAAAATAGGTTGAATAAGGCAAAATAAAATAAAAATAAATTCATAACAATGTAGTAAAAACAATTTTATATACAACTATAAAATAAAAAATATTTTTTCTTTCTGTATCCAGGAATAAGGAAAGAAAAAAAAAAGTAGACCAACAGACATAATGAAATCCAAATGAAATAATATGGAAGTTCCTCAAACAATAGAACTACCCTACCACTCAGCCATTGTACTACTAGGTATTTATCCAAAGGATACAAGCGTGCTGTTTTGAAGGGGCACATGCACCCCAATGTTTACTGCAGTGATATAAACAATAGCCAAAGCATGGAAAGAGCCCAAATGTCCATTGACAGATGAATGGATAACGATGTATATATTTAAAATGTAATATTAATCTGCAATCAAAAAGAGTGAAATCTTGCCATTTGCAACAATGTTGATGGAACTAGAGTGTATTCTGCTAAGCAAACTTAGTTGGAGATAGACAAATATCATATGAATTCACTCATATATGGAATTTAAGATACTATATGGATGAACATAAAGGAAGGGAAGCCAAAATTATGTAAAAACAGGGAAAGGGAACTAGACTTTCAGATATATAGAACAAACAGGGTTGTTGGAGGGATTGTGGAATGGGGAGATGGGCTAAATGGGCAATGGGCATTAAGGAGGACATTTGCGATGAGCACTGGCTATTATATGTAGGGGATGAATCACTGGATTCTGCTCCTGAAATCATTATTGCACTATATGCTAACTAACTTGGATGTAAATTAAAAAATTAATTTAGAAAAAAGAATGAGGATCCTCACAGCAACCAACTTTTACCCAACTACCTTTGGGACAACTTTAAGGATTGTTTTGATTTTCTTCATTTCACTGGGAAAACAGAGACTCAAATTTCTTCTATCCCAATTATTTATTTGCATTCCTGTACTGTAGCATTTTCAGGAGCACTTTTGGAAAATTATATAAAAAAGCAGCACCTGTCCAAGTGTAATTGCCAAATTTAGTATTGTATAATATCTTTCTCTCCTAAAATCAATATTTACTGGCTTTTACTTCATCGATCATTAACCCCCCCAACTAGGGGATATTATTAGTTCATCTAGAAAACTCATTACTACCTTTGATAATTAACCAGTGTGAGCTAAGTTACGCATTACAGTAGTGTAAGTTCTATGGTAAATCTCACAACTGATTCCTGTCAATTTTTTTTAAACCTTACAAACATTGTAGCCCTTACATTTATTTCGCATATATGTACAAACAGCCTGTCAGTATTAGTCACTATGATAGGTTCTAAGGCTGTCAGCAGATGTTTAAAGAGTGAGAAAAATATGATAATTCTTATAATGTGACAGATTTTTTCTTTTAAATTCCTGTTTTTTATAAATTAGTCAATATGCACAACCGGATCTATGAGTCTAAGATTCATGAATTATAAGTATTGTAATATTATTATGCTATTATATATAATTATAGATACTAAGTTATGTCATATTTAAAAAATGTATACTGTGTTTGGATTTAATAGTTGAACAATGCATTTTATATTAAAAGATCTAAATTTATCTTGAGGTGCAGTTAACTTGTCATTTGATGATATTGATACATAATAATAAGGAAGAACAGTAGTTGAATTTGCACACCAAAGTTTGAACAAGTGAACATATTACATCTGTGCCAATCATTGTTAAAATGCAACAAAAAATAATGTAATCAAACTTAAGAAATATCAAAGATTATTAACTAAAAAAGTCCTTTTATGTACTTGATTTAGACATTAGTTAGAAAACACAATTCAAATTTTGACAAAAGTAACACTAAAACATAAAATTATGTTATGAGATATATTACAATCTTACCAAAATATCAGTGCTGATAGATTTGATTTGGAAATATTGATAAAATAATTTAAATAAAATAACTCTTTAGAAGTGAGACATTTGGTTTCAAGTCCCTAAATTAAGCATCCATGTCTATCACATTGCACATAATTAAAAAGCGTATCATTTAATTATCAAAAATTTAAATATGTATTTATTTTATTTTGAGAGAGAGCAAGAGAGTGTGAGCACATGTGCAAACAGGAGAGGGGCAGGGAGAAGGAGAGAGAGAATGGAGCCTGACACAGGTCTCAACTCACAACTATGAGATCATGACTTACACTAAAAACAAGAATCAATTGGAATTCTTGCCAGTTGAGCCACCCCTGCATCCCAAAGTTGTTTTTTTAATCTATTATTTTGAAAAGAATATTTACTAATAAGGTATTATTTACAGAGAGTGGCTAAATTTTACATGAAATATCATCTTTCCATGTCCACAGTAATAACGTTGGTCTCCTTGAAAGTACAATAATTTATTGCTTTAAAAAGAAAATTGAGAATAAATTTAAAATTTCACAAAGAGGTATGGAAATGAACCTGCAATATGAAAGATGATACTACATTAGAACTAGTTACGTATGCATATTTCCTATATTACTATGTTGTTTTATAGTTATAACTTAAGAAAAATATCACAGAAGTGTTTAGTTATTTTGCTGGCTTAATATTCACTTAACATATTTTAATAAACATTTGTCATATAGTAGACACTGTGTGATTTAATGTTAGGACCCTTGAACAAAAATAATTTTAATAGTCCTTTACTCACTTTATATATTTTACTTTGTAAACATAATGATCATCATCATCATCTATAAAGTGAACAGATAAGATAATTTTTATGAATGGTGAAATTTTCTAATATTTAAGTGGAAATGTAGGGGAGAATCTTGTTTATTGTTCACTTTTTAGTATTTAGCAACCCCTTAAACTTATAAAGGTGCAAACTAGCCTCAGATTTATGTGAACTGATAAGGAAAGACTTGAATTGAGAAGCAGTATGAGATTCCTTTCTGGTTTTTCTTAAGGACTTCATCTTCAAAACCACGAAGGCTGGCACGGTAGTGATCTTAAGAAGTGCAGTATGAAATAATTATTTAATCAGTGTGTAAATAATTTAAAGCAAAAGTGTTTTTTTCAGTTAAGAAATATTCAGAAGGGAAGAAAAGGGGTCCAAACCACAGCTTGAAATCTCTTTTTTTGTCCAGGGCATTTTTGTTCTGAAGAATGTTCATAGCACTCTTCTGGCCTGCAAATAAAGGAAAAAAAGAAAAAAGAAAAATAAACAAAGGCATGTGACTACTGTGTTACCTACTGAGGCTCTGATTTAGAAGAAAGGACACTAGAAGAAGATTGAAACAGATACTGATTACCAGTTTACCAATTTCACTGCAATGTGAGTTAAATTAAAAAGGCCAGTGAAATTGGCAGCAGGATTAATGAAAAGAAGACTTTCTGTTTTCTGCATTTCAGAACCAACTCTGAAAAGTAAATACAAAATCTTCTGTAGCAGTGGTAGTTGCTAGTAGTTCAACAGTTAGGGAATATTCACACATAACACAGCAGAACTTCGCTACAGTGAAACAAGTTAAATGATTTTAAAGCTATACACTCCAGTATCTCTTTCTACCTATTTTACATACTGAGATTAGGAAATTAAATTACATTACCTAAAAAGAACTCATGGCTGTTGTCTTAGAATGCATTCAATTAGACAGAAAAAAGGAAAAAAAATCTTTACCAGCACAAATCTTCAGGTTTTCAGGCAACAACAACAAAAAAGCAAGTATGGAGGAAGGGGCTTCAGAATTAGTCTCTATTTACCATTCAGAACATCCTAGTAGTGATACCAGCTACTTAGTCTTCCCTTCTTACTGATTAAGGAGTCCCAGCACTATGGTCTGAGTGTGGCATAAATTTTAGTTGTGTAAATTCTAACTTTTTGATGATGCAGGAAATCATTCTTAGAAGTGGTCCAAGAAACGTCTCATCTAGTCTTCTCCATTAGTTGTTAAAAACTTAACTTTCTTTATTAAGTTTATTCCAAATTTATTATTTTGACTTAAGTTATTGGCCAAGTTAGCTAAATGCAGTGTATACAGTGTTCACTTGGTTTTGGGGATAAATTCCCATTACTCATTGCTTACATATAGTACCCAGTGGTCATTCCAACAAATGCGCTCCTCAGTGTCCATCACCCACTTCCCCCTTTCCCCTGTGCTCCCTCCCCAACAACTCTCAGTTTGTTTTCTGTATGTAAGAGTCCATTATGGGGTTTGCCTCCCTTTCTGTTTGAAACTTATTTTTCCCTTTCTCTTCCCTCATAGTCTTCAGTTAAGTTTCTCAAGTTCCACATATGAATGAAAACATATGATATCTTTCTCTAACTTATTTTACTTGGCATAATATGCTCCAGTTCCATCCATGTTGCTGCAAATGGCAGTATTTCATTCTTTGTTATTGCCAAGTAGTATTCCATTGTATATATAAACCACATCTTCTTGATCCATTCATCAGCTGATGTATATTTGGGCTCTTTCCATAATATGGCTATTGTTGAAAGTGGTGCTATAAACATTGGGGTACAAGGTGCCCCTATGAATCAGCACTTCTGTATCCTTTGGGTAAATTCCCTGTAGTGTTATTGCTGGATTTAGGGTATTTTTTTATTTTTTTGAGGAACCTCCACACTGTTTTTCAGAGCAGCTGCACCACTGTGCATTCCTACCAACAGTGCAAAAGGTTTCCCTTCTCCTCATCCACTCTAACATCTGTTGTTTCCTGAGTTGTTTTTGTTTTTGTTTTTTAGCCCTTCTGACTGCTGTGAGATGGTATCTTACAAGTAGTTTTGATTTATGTTATCCTGATGATGAGAGATATTGAGCATCTTCTCATGTGGCTGTTGGCTATCCAGATGTCTTTTTTGGAAATGTTCTGTTCATGTCTTCTTCCCATTTCATCACTGGATTATTTGGTTTTTTTGGGTGTTGAGTTTTACTACAGAGCTGTAATCATCAAGACAATATGGATTGACTCACAAACAGACACATAGACCAATGGAATAGAATGGAGAACCCAGAAATGGACCCACAAATGTATGGCCAACTAATCTTTGGCAAAGCAGGAAAGAGTATCCAATAGAAAAAAAAAAGACAGCCTCTTTAGCAAATGGTGCTGGGATAACTGGACAGCAACACACAAAAGAATGAAACTGGACCACTTTCTTACACCATACACAAAAATAAACTCAAAATGGATGAAAGACCTAAATGTGATACAGGAGACCCTAGAAAACAGGCAATCTCTTTGACCTCAGCCATAGCAACTTCTTACTCAACATGTTTCTGAAGGCAAGGAGAATAATAGCACAAATGAACTACTGGAACTTCAACAAGATAAAAAGCTTCTGCCCTACCAAGGAAACAATCAACAAAATTAAAAAGCAACCAAAGAATGGTTCACAAATGACATATTGGATAAAGAAGTTACCAAACTCAATACCCAAAAAAGTATTTTTTTTTCAAATTTATATAGAAAGTATTGTTTTCCTTAGAGTGTACCTAGATTCAGCAATTTTCAGCAATGCTTCCTCAATAGATTTATTTTAAATGTATGTCATACATTTGTTGGGAGATATAGAATGAAAACTAAGATTTATACCTTTGAAGAATACTCATAATTTTAAAAATATAACTTTTTTTTAAATTCTTCAAGTCATATTATGTTCTATTATAAACATTCTTTAGAATCAGTGTTTCAGAAATACACTATGAGATAGGCAACATTTGGCAGTTTATGAAAAAAGCACTTAAGGGATTCATGAAATCCAGTGAGTAAATCATGTGTTCCTTTCATTAAAACTTTTGAAATTTAATTTTATTGTCACATAGATGAAAGTTATTAGAATATTAAAATACCACCACCTGATTTAAATGCATACTTTCCCTCAGGCTCCTCCTATTTAATCTTTATTGGTTTCTAACTATCAAGAAATTGGCATAGAGTTAATATCTGACCTGAGGAAACAATATGCTCACACAAAATGAAATAAAATATCAATAAATTGAAATTAAAAACAACATGAAAATTTACCTCTTGGAGCAATATCTCCAAAACTTCACTGAGAACAACAAATTAAGTCATTATAGGGAATCAGTCTTGTCCCTTTATGTAAGTATATGTAAAAATATTTTGCTATAGTCAACAAGAGTCCTCTTCAAGGTCCAACCAGTATTCACCTTCTAATTATTGCTCTGAAAAATTAGATAATATGAGACATCGTTTAAGAATGTCTTATTGAGTACTTAGCATAACATCAACTAATTAGAACATGTGCCACAAATAAATACACTTTTATTTCACTAAAAAAAACTAGTTCAGTTTTATTTATATAAAAGTAATATACTTAAAAGATACAAGGAAAAAAGCTATATTAAAACTAAAATTTTTCTGCCTTTTGGAACATTTTATGTGATTATATCCTATTCTAGGTTAAGGACAATTACATATTAGTTGATATTTCTCCCATCAAGATATGAATATATGACCTTCCACCTTGAAATCTGGGTGGTCATGTGATGACTTTGAACAATAAAATATGGCCAAAGTGTTGCTGTGACAGTTTTCTGTCACAGGCCGTAAAAGAGGCTTCTACTTCCTCTCTGTTTTTAATAAGTACTTTTGGAACTGAGCTTCCATGCTATGGGAAAGCACAAAAAGAACTGTGGAGAGCTTCAAAGGAAGAGCAGAAGCATTTCACAAAGATAACTATTGTAGCCCCTGGTCAAGAGCAGGCACTGTCTTGTCACCCATATGAGTAGACCAACTTGAGAGTTGATCGATTGTGGAGCTGCTTTAGTTGACATCATGTAGAGTTGATCTGAGACTTCTGTAAACCATACCTAATCTGGACATTTGCAAGTGGATAAATGTTTTAAATCACAGAAGTTTAGGGATTGTAGGTATCTTGTACTGGGGTGCAAGATAACCAGAACATAATTTTGTATCTGAAGACAGGAAATTGGTCTAACAAAAAGGAAAAAAAAAGGTGAATCTGCTATAAGTTTATCTGGAAGTATTTCCAGAAGACTATTAAAAGTGGAGAGGTCTCACACTCTTGATGAAGGTTTAATGGATACCAAATAAATATGAGACATTGGATAAAAGATGACCCATACTATATAGTAATGGAAAACTTAGCAAATGTCTGCTATAACCTAGAAATAAAGATATACCTATTAAGATGGTAGAAGATGCAAAGGAAATTTAAGTCAGAATGTCAAAAGTGCTGATTGGTTTCTTTTAGTTCTATATAATATGTGAAGGAAGAAATGTATTTTAACATTAAAGAACCTCTTAATTTTCTTTTTTAAAATTTCTTTAGTCAAGGAAAATATCCAAAGATTCGGTGAGAAAGTTTACCAATGTTGGAGTGATATAATATTCTAAAATCAGCATGGTGATTGTTGCATAGTTCTTCATATGTTAAAAATCATCTAATTTTTAGCTTAAATATGTCAGTTGTATGATGTGTGAATTATATCTTAATAGACTGTTACTTCAAAAACTGTGGATCCAATTATCTGGCTAGTGGCAGAAGAGATCAGAGACATGTAGCATGAGTAAGATTTGACAGACAAGTAACAGACCACTGGCTGGAAGATGGCACATGAGAGTGAATGAAAGTGGCCTTTAGGAACAAAGAATGAACCTTCTTATCCAGCGAAGAGATGAGGAACTGAGTCCAACCACTTTAGTCTGACACAACTGACAGTGACTGTGTCAGTGAATGAGCTTTAAAGAAGATTCCCAGAACCTCCATAAGAGCCTCACCTGACCAAGACATTGATTTTGGACTTGATTCACTGTCTTTAGATAATCCATTTGAACTTGCTTTGACTTGTAATTTGTACAACTGCAGGTTTAGCAACAAAAAAAGGTCTAATAAACTGATAAAATTTGGTTAGTTGTTATGCAGCCAAAGAATAACTGCTTGAACAAATAAATCTTGTGATTTTAGACTACAGTTATTATTTGCATAATATTCTAAGTTTAAGAGTCATAATACTACATGATGTTTATTTTTTTGGCTTGCACAGATTAGTAAGGAAGTTAAAAATCCAAGTGAAACCTTAAAAGAGAATTATTGTCAGTGTTTGGTATGTAGCACAGGGGGAATTTATTATAATAATTTTTTGTTCTGTTTTCTCTGAAAAGAAAAAGAAAATTTTAATTCTCAAAGGATAAAGTTGTCATTAGTAAGAGACAATCAAAAGCAAAATGTGACATGAAGACTTAAGAATATATCATACTGCTTTATATTAGTTAAAGGAGTTTTGCTTCAATAAAACATCAAATTGAAAATCCTGAGAAAATATGAAACTGAATTTGTACTATATTAAGAATCTGAATCAAGAAAAATTAAGATACTTCTTGGAAATTAAAAGAGAAACGTAATTTATTTGTTGTAATTATTTCATGGAAACATCAATAAATTTTTGAACTTAATCCTGGAGAAATTATAGAACTAACAATAAAAAGGTGCCATTAGTGTTATGAAAGAGACTTGTGACCCCCTATGTTCTGTTAATTGCTAGGTATTTTATGTAAAAAAAACCCTAGGATAATATTTTTCCATGAAGTCGAGATTATGTTTTCTCAAATGCCTATTGTCAGGTTGAAACTGAATATATGTTCGGTACAAATTTCTCTAAATCTGGGTGCCTGGGTGGCTCAGTCAGTTGGGCATTTGACTTTGGCTCAGGTCATAATCTCATGGTTCATGAGTTCAGGCCCCACAAGCTCTGTACTGACAGTGTGGAGTCTGCTTGGGATTCTCTGTTTCTCCTCTCTATGCCCCTCCACTGCCTAAAAATAAATAAATATAATTTTAAAATATTCTCTAAATATAAGCATAAAGCAGATAAAAGTAATGCATGTGCATATTAGATAATAATTAGAATAAGAAATGAACATAAGACTTCAAAGTCAATTAAATAGGAAATGATGTACTTAAAATATCTGATTTACTTAATTATGAGATTATGGTAAATACATTGTGTCTGGAAATTAAGACCTTTAATGTACTTTAACTAGAGAATACAGGGAAAATGAAATGAATGCATTGCTAATATTTTGGATACGTGAAAACATAAACATTATTGTTATTTCTCAGAGCTGAAGTTGATAAAGTGGTGTAGGATGGAGCTAATCCAAAACCCATATTCAGAAACAGTACATCATGCTAAAAAGCTCCTGTACAGCAAAAGAAACAGTTGACAGAATGAAAAGGTAACCTATGGAATGTGATTAAATATTTGTCAATCCTATATCTGGTTGTTGGTTAGTATCCAAAATATATAAAAAACTAATACAACTCTAGCAATAACTGATTAAAAGATGGGCAGAAAAGCTGGATAAACATTTCTCCAAAGGAGACATCCAGAGAGCCAAAAGACACATGAAAAGATACTTGACATCACTAATTATTAGGAAAATGAAAATCAAAATCAAAATGAGATATCACTTCACACCTGTTAGAATAGCTGTCATCAGAAACAGAAGATATAACAGTACTGAAAGGGATGTGGAAAAAAGGCAACCCTTGTGCACTTTTGGTGGAGTGTAATGTGTACAGCCTCTGTTGAAAATAGTACAGAGGTTTCTCAAAAGAGTTAAAAATAGAAACCATACAATCTAGTAATCCCACTCTGGGTTATATATTTAAGGGAAATAAGAACAAGATCTATCAGTACTTCCTTATTCATTGCAGCATTCTTTACAGTATGGAAATAACCTGAGTCCATCAGTGGATGAATGGAGAAAGAATCTTATTTATCTATTATTATTCATATGATCCAGTATCCATAGAAGAAGTATTATTCATCCATGAGAAAGAAGGAGATCTTGCCATTGGTGACAACATGGACGGACTTTGAGGGCATACATTAAGTGAAGTTAGAGAAAGACAATACTGCATAGTAGTGGGATCTAAAAAATGTCAAATTAGGGGCATCTGGGTGGCTGAGCCGATTGAGTGCCCAACTTTGGCTCAGGTCATGATCTTGTGGTTTGTGAGTTCGAGCCCCATGTTAAGCACTGTGCTAACAGCTCAGACCCTGGGGTCTGCTTTGGATTCTGTGTCTCCTCTCTCTGCCCCTCCCCTCTTTGCACTCTGTCTTTCTCTCTCTCTGACAAATAAATAAACTTTTTTTTTTTTTTTTACAAATACCAAATTAAGACAAACAGAATAGAATGGTAGTAACCAGGGACTAGGTGGTGGAGGACATGGGGAGATGTTGGCCAATGTGTACACACTTCCAGTGATAAAGTGAATAAGTTCTTGGAGACCTAATGTGCATCATGATGACTTTATATTCTTGCTAGTTGCCAAGAGATCTATTTACATGTTTGTACCACACACAGGAAATTATGTAAGGTGGTAGAGGCATTGGCTAATGTTAATGGTAGTAATCATTTTGCATTATGGTAGTGTATTAAATTAGCATATTGTACACCTTAAGTTTATATTTCAATTATATCTCAGTAAAACTGAAAAGGTTTAGCAAACACATCAAGGACAGTTTTCAGCAACAAATCTGAGATCAGTAATCAAACACATAATTTAATCCAAACCCTGATATTAATGGGCTAGGCAGTTATGCAATACATAAAAAGCATACATAAAATGTCAAGGCAGCAAAAAATGTAAGCAGGTGAGAAAGAAAAGGTAAAAAGCAAGCTCACTTGATATATGGATCCTGAAGAGATTCTGTGAATTGCAGGAGGATAGTCGCTGGTCAAGTTTGATGAGATGCGGTGCAGTAGGCCAAATGAAACCTCATTGACGTTAATGTGCTTTTTGCATATGGGAGAAGACTTTAATAATACCGTGACTTTCTGGAATGAGTAAAGTTTTTGTCAGTTGTTAAGCCAATTTTTTATTCCTAACAAGAAGACTGAAATTTTGAATGCAAAATGAGATACAGATCTTAGATCTGCTCCGGCAGTGAATCAGTTTTGAAAAGATGTTTTTTTAACCATTATTATATCAAAGAGAATAAGATGGGGGAGCCTGACCATTTACCTGAGGTTGCAAGAGGCTATGTAGGTCTGATCATTATTTTACGTGACTGTTGGATTATCTAAGAGCTTATTTCATCACTAAAATATGTATATTTTATTTTTATATACATGTGTATATTTTCTCTAATGTATCTAAACTTTGTATATATTCAGCATGACTGAATTTATATGGTTGGTGTGTTTTTTAGGCTTTACAATACTTTGAATTATAATATAGGCCCTGTCAGTTTCCACAAAGCATTCTAAATGGACTGAGCTTATTTTCCCAAAATTAATGGGACTGACTGTGGATAAGAGAAATTGGCTATCCTGATAACTAAAAGCAAGAAATTAAGTCTCTTATGCCCATGTTTTACAATCCTGTCCAGTGAGTTCAAAAAGGATGAGATGAAAGAAAAAGAGGTAATTTTCAGATAATTTCAGGCTGTAAAGGCAATCAAAATACTTGTCATCCTATCAAAGACCATGTATTTCATATTAAAATTCAAACTGTAGAATTACTATTCTAAATTACTAATCATGCATATTCACTTAATAGCAGTAAATATTTATTTTATTGAGCACCCATTCTGAAACAGCTGCTTTTCCAAGGGCTGCAGAGAAAAAAAAAGATGGAAAAGAAATGTCCCTGTATTTATGGAACTAACAAGTGGAGACAGATGATTAAAAAAAAAAAAAGCCAAATATCTACTAAAGCTTATGGTTATAGTTGCATTGGAGAAAAATAAAGTGGAAGATGAGGAGATAGAAATCTGAAGGTTAGTATATGAAGTATAATTTAGTGTAGGCAAAAAATAAAAAATAAAGCATCCCTGAGGACATGGAATTTGCCCAAGACTTGAAAGAGAGGAAATAGGTCTTGCAAAAATTGTTTGAAGAGAAAGGGATTCAAACAATACAGGGCAAGAGCCATTGATGACAAAGACCAAGGCTGTTTTATAATGCCAATTATTTCATTGACACATCTTTAACTGACCTTTAAGTGTTTGCTTAGGAGATGATAAAAACCAAGCCTGCCATCACTTTTCAGGAAATGTGATTATTCCTTTACATGTGTTCATTTCCCCCCTAGACTCTAAACTTCTTGAGGCCAGTGGATGTTCTTAATCTTCCTACCTTCAGCATCTTTCGAAGTTCATCTTGGGTCCTGTATATATTTAGTGTATATTTTGATGTTTCAGCAGTTCAAATAAATGTAGGTCTTGCTTATCCTTCCATTCTCTCAGGTGAGAATTTACTCCATCACTTTGCTCAGAATTGTTAAATTTTGTTCAGTAAATTGGTCTCTATCTACCACCCACCCTATTCAGTCCCATACTACCAAATTGTTAATGAATACTTGCACTTGAGGCTTAAAATTTATATTATCTCTAAGTGTATTAGTAATTTGAAAACTTACCAGGGCTTTTTATATTATGTAAATGTTATCATATTTGAACAGTAAACCCTATCCATATCCTGCTTAAACTTTTTAAATAATCCTGTTTCTCTCTCTCTCTCTCTTTCTCTCTCTCACATGCTCACACACACACACTAAAAACTCTGTCACAAGTTAAAAGGTCTTCTCAGATGTTTTTCTGTGTGTATCATGTGTGTTTTATATTGATAAACTTCTATAAACTTGAATTGTTAAACTATCCTGCATATAATACCAAGTAGTGGTAAATATTTAATTAATCTTTGTATATTCAGATACATATATATATATATATATATACATATATATTTATCACTATTAGTGAAGAAGAATACATTTTATATTTTCCTACTGTATAAGATCAGGTCTTATATATATAGTACTATTAATGAAGAATAATACTTTTGATACTTTCCTACTGTATAAGATCAGGTCTAGAGGTCTGTATAAACCAAAATGCAGTATTTAGGAAAACTTGAAAATAAAACAACAAAAATGATCATCATGATCAATAAATATCTTTAGTTAAATCTGAAGAATAAACTGAGTCATAAGATAATATTTCCTGTCTCTGAAATGAAAATTCAGTGAAGTGAAACCATCAACCATTTCACATCATTTATTTAGGAATTTTCTGAAGAGATATTGATAGCACAGCCTCTTTAGAGATCTTACTTGAATTTTACTTCAAGTGCTAAAAATGGAGCCCACATTAGTGAGAAAATTTACTCTAAAGGGTAATGGGAATAATTAGACATATAGTAGATACACATTAGGTGAGAAGGGAAAATGTACAAATACAGCAATGAGAGAAGAGGGGTGCTAATTAACAGGGAATGTAGATGAAAGGTATTGTGATGGGAAAATAGATTATTTTCAGGAACTACATGGTTGTCTATTTTTGGCCACAGTTGGCAAGCTAGGTAAAGCCCAAATCCTAGCAAATAATTCTGGACATAGTGCTCACAATTATCTTTGCAGGAACCAGATAACTTTTTTTTTTCATAATATTTTATTGTCAAATTGTTTTCCATACAACACCCAGTGCTCTTCCCAGATAACTTTTTTTTAAGTTTTTATTTATTTATTTTTAGGAAAAGAAAGAGTGGGGCAGAGAGAAAGAGAGGGAGAGAGAAAGAGATTCTCCAAGTAGACTTCACACCATCACTGTGGAGCCCCATGTGGGACTAGAAACTGTGAACTGAACCGAGAGCTCATGACCTGACCTAAAATCAGGAGTCCCACACTTGGGGCGCATGGGTGGCTCAGTTGGTTAAGCCTCTGACTTCAGCTCACGTTCATGTGTTCGAGCCCCGTGTTGGGCTCTGTGCTGACCACTCAGAGCCTGGAGCCTGCTTCAGATTCTGTGTCTCCCTCTCTCTGCCCCTCCTTGCTCATGCTCTGTCTCTCTCTGTCTTAAAAATAAATAAAACATTAAAAAAATTAAAAAAAAAGAGTCCCACACTTAACTGACTGAGCCACCTAGGTGACTTGGAACTGGGAAACTTTTTAATGCAAGTTAATTCTTGTAGATAAATGGGAATATATTGGTAATAATGGTCTTTGAGAACTGCTTGCATGAGAAATGGATTTCTAAATATTTATTATATATTTAACATCATTACACACCATCAGGTAGACTTTATTTTAAATGTGGTAAATATGTTCATATGTGTAGAGGATGAAACCATGAAAATAATCACATTTCCTTACAAGAATGTAATAAGAGTGCCTCCCTTGAGTACATGCACATTTTTTGGTAGTATTTCATCTTTCTGAATCAAGCCACGAAGTGTAAATTTTCATTGTTTCTAGTGCTTTCATGGCATAAAATTTTTTAAGGCTTGGTTTTATAATTATAACTGTTTTGAATTCTAACTATAAAGCTACTATTTCAAACCTATTAAGCAAATTGTAATAGTTATTGAAGCATTTCAATCAAAACAATGAAATGACCATACGAATTTTATTTTACTCTCATACCTAATGTAATTAAATCAATATTAATGGTAGGTAACAAGAGAAATATCAGTTACTAATTAGAAAATTTAATTTCTCAGATTACAGGAAATCAGATCAAATATGCAATAAAATGATAGAAAAAAATATAGAACTACATATGTACATATGATATAGATGAGGGTCCTCTCGCATTTCTTGAGTGTGAATTAGTAATACTTTGGAATCCTTACCTGTGTAACACACTTATGGTCATATTCACAAATGTGCTTTAAATATATACATTTGGACTGTGTATGACTTAATTCAATTTGGAGAAGGAAATTTACCCAAAACTTCAGCTCCCCTGAATATTTTCTTCAATTATTTACACTGATGAATACAGTAAGTTCCCTAATTACGTTTTTAGTCTCTTGGCACTGAGTTAGAACTTATGCTGTTTTATCTACCTGAATAGCATCCTTTATTTGAGTATATTTTGGAAAGACTCTTTCTCCAGTTATTTAAGTTTTTTTATACCAAATTCCATTTCCTCTCAAGATATTCCTTGAAATTACCGCTTTAGTGATTGTGGTCTTTTAGCATGTATTTCTTATGATAGCCTCTTATATACTTTTGGGTTATCTATTTTTTCATAAATATTATGGTATAATTCAATTATTATCAATATTTTGTAGTCATTTCTATGTTTTATTCTTCCTGTAATTTAATCTAAAACCTAAAGTCAAATCAAGACCGTCTTTTCCCAAATAGAATTCCATTGGTTTTCATGAAACAAATTAGCAGCTCAGTTTAACTGAGTCTTACTCTTTGATCAGTTATGATACTAAACTTCATATATGAAAAGTGGATACTGATGTACAAGTTCTAGCTTCATTATCAGTAACTAAGTCTCTGTGTTATGTAATCCTACTTTACACCATGCTTGGATTCCCTTATAGTACCTCAAATCTTAAGTATATAGTCTACTGTTTTAGTATTAGGATTCCTGTTTGCTAGTATTGTGTCTCTTCAATATCACCTACCTAAAAATCTCACTCTCTTAACAGGATCAATGACAGGTTTTTACCAAATAGTGTTTCGATGCTAAGTACCCTCCAGTGTTTACATTGTCATATCACTTGCTATCATATTCCCCGATAACTGATATGCCTCTGTGTACTTTGATTTACAAATTATAGAAAAACCTATTCTGGTATATATCCTTGCTTATTTGGCCTCATGACATATACTCTAAATATCAAATGGTATCCAAGAGCAAAAAATATATACCTATTAAATACCCTTATGCTTTCCAAATATCAAGTAAATCATGAAAAACATCATGGTTAACAGGATACATGTTACATATATACATGAACATTACATGGTACATTATATTCTATACTTATAACATGTATGAACTTTTATGATGAGATGTATTTATAAAATTGTGTTTCTTGAAGTAAGAATAAGGAGATTTCCATAAGCTTTCTGTTATTAATTAAGCACATTACAAATAATTACATGAATAAATTCCATTCAAAACACCTTCTTCTCTGGTGATTTTTCTCTTTTTCAGCCCAATGCTGCTCTTAACTTTCAGTCAAAGATGATGACTTTGATTAGTTATAATTAACTTGATCTCTCTTGTCTAAACGTTTTTTATCTTTTTTTTTTAAAATAACATATCAACGTATTTCTCTGAAGGTAAAATCTCTTGCAAATTGAATCTATGACCTGATTTTTTTCTCATAAACAAGGTGACTTCCTTAATCCAAACACATTTTACTATAATATTACCTGGTTATGGAAAATATTTTTATTTAGCCATTAAAAAACCGTTTAATTTTGGTAAGAATATATGAGTTCTACCCTCTTAACTAATTTCTAAGTGGATGATACAATATTATCCACTCTAGACCCTAAGTTGCGCAGCAGTTATCTATAACTTATTTATTTTGTGTAACTGAAACTTTGTCTACAACTTATCACTTATTTTACATATACCAACAATATTGAACTCTTCTTAGTAACAGCTCAGTTTCCTCTGCAGTCAGTCTTTGAAGACCAGCAAAACTTATATCCTAAATGGAGTCTCAGATTACCTATGTGGAATAATTCAAAGCTGGAATGATATTCATATATTAACTTTAAATGAGGACCAGGACTATATCATATATGTTGCAAATTGTTATGAGTCTGAAATTTTATGGTACAAACTAGCCAGCAATCCCATGAGTGAGAACAGAAGACATGAGACTCCTGGGACAGAGATAAAGGATTTATTACTCATTGTGTGGCAATTAGAATAAGTTTAGAATATGATTGTACAAGTTCTGTTGGACCCCAAGTCCCTGGGCTACAGGGTGGTGATTAAGAGCCTAGAATGGCTAAGGTCAATACTGTGCATGCAGTTTGTTTGCATCATAGTTGAGGAACCTCAAACTAAAGATTCCAAATCTTTTATGATGAGCTGCAAACACACCTGCCTGACATTTGCACCAGAGGGAGCCATTGTCTTCATTATACTGGAGAGTAAATAATTCTTCCTTTTGCTCCAGAAGAAACTGTCTATTCAGTCCATGGGTATTCACTATACAAATTCTCAAAATATAGAAAGTCTGGGAAAACACGGTGGATAGTGCCTTGCTTACATGACCTAAACAAACACAAGGTATCCAATGAGACCAGTCTTTGAACAGTATGCTTATTTTCTATGCTTCTATCATAGCATATATTATCTTATACTGTGATTGTTGTTTCTTCTTAATACTAATGGTTGACTATTCCTTTATTGATTTTAAATCCTGAGCATTTAGAACACAGTATTTTAACATAAGTGATCAATGTTAGTACATAAGTAAATGCAGTTTTATTTAGTCAAATTAAAATGAGGGTTAGGAATGTAGTAATTTTAGAATCCTCATGGTAAAGTAGCCTGAATCCCTTTGTCTAGAACCAGTTCTGTTCTGGCAATAAAAATAAATACAAATGAATTTAGCTTGCTACAATGAAAGTTGTGAATATGATCAAACTTGAATTTAGAAACACCAAAAAGTCTTGCAGTTCTGAGAGCACATGAGTTGCATGAGTTGTTCATGCTGCAACTTTTTTTTTCCCTGAAGAAAGTGGTTTCTTGTCAAAGGGATTGGTAGTGGTTGAGTGCATTGAATTCTAATGACAAGAAGATATGATCAATTCATTGCCTGACTTTCAAGAATGAGAGGGAGCCTACAAGTATTACAAATACCCAAACCATGTCTCCTCAGCTCAGGGAACAGAGCTCTTCACAGTCTGACCTTAACCTACCCTTCTAGGTTTGTCTTCCATACTTTTCTCTGTCTAATAACCACCCTAGGCTACATGCATTACTAATATAATATCCTGTTTCTGTGGCCGAATTCAGGATTCTTCACTAAACAAATGAGCCCTTCTGTCTCTGACAGGCACAGTTTTCTTCAAGGCTTAGTCAGAGGTAAATTTTCTTCATTCTAACTTCTCTAGAATTGGTAGATGAGCATCTCTTATGGATATATTATTCTTTTTTTGATATAAATGTGTGTCTATGTTCAAAATATTTATTTTGAGAGAGAGAGTTCAAGTGGAGGAGGGGCAAAAATAGAGAGAGAGAAAATCCCAAGCAGGCCCTGGACTGTCAGTGCAGAGCCCATTGAGGGCTCCATTTCATGAACCGTGAGATCATGACCTGAGACAAAATCAAGATCTCATGCTTAACTGACTGAGATACCCAGGTGACCCTAGTATGTCATATCTTTTATACTAGACATTAAGTTACACATAGTAGTATTGTAAAAAATGCATGGTGAAAATTCCAGTGAGGCTCTGTTCTACTCCAAAGTATGTGCTTTCTTCCACTTAAAATAACACTGGAAGTATGTGTTCTACTTGTAAGTGAATGTAAAGAATCTTCAATTCCCATGAATCCTATATGTAGAAAAACATACTAGATTTGTGAGAAGTTAAAATAATAAACACTGTAGCTATAGCAATATTATTCTACAAACTTTGTATGAATTCATTTAAAAGCAACACTTTTCTTTAGAATTATCTCTAGAACAAGTTTAGTGAGTTTTATAAGATAATTATTTCAAAAAGGCAAATATGCATATAAACAATGAAAGGCAATGGATTAGTCCTACCAGATATTTGATAATATTTATAAAGTATAGTCATTTAAAATATTAAATGGTATTTAAAATCTCTTAAAACTGGTATGCTATTCAGTAGACCAATTAATATAAATGAGCATATAGATGCATATATTATATAATGTACATTTATAAATGAAATATCTGTAGATAACAAAGGCATATTTCTGACCAATTAATATTAAATGGATTGTTAGTATTTGAGACTAATAGCAAACCATTGCTAAAAAATTAAAGTCATAAAACTTTTTACCACAAAATAAATTCCAGATGAATAATACATTTAAATAGAATAAGAAAATCTTTTCTAAGAAAGCCACGTAGTCTGTAATTGACATGAAGAAAAATAAATGTGCTATAACATACCCACTCAAAAACAAATATTTCATGGGGAAAATATAAAATCAGAAATAATTATAAGCAGTGACAGCATATTTTTAAAATGCTAAAAGTATAAACTCCTTTTATTGTTATGACAAATAATACAGAATAAATAATTAAAATGGATTGGGATATTCTATGTGAAGATATCCAAAGCATATTAGACTATATTCAGTCCATTATTTCACACAAAAAAAGAGCAGTATTCAGAACTGTTAACATTATAAGAAAAACATATACAGTGCTGGGAAAGATCGTTATAATTTCAGCGTGTGTGTTTCTGTGGGTGAATTTGTGTATGAATGGGAACTAATTAAATACATAAAAATAATATTTTTAGCAATTTCTAGATGCTTAGATTTTCCTATACCTAATATTAATTCATTAATTTTCACAACTATTCTGACTGATCTTAGCAATATTCCAGAAAATTACAGAATAGAAAACCAAGTCACCAAGAGATTAAATAGCTTATTCAAGAACTAAGCTAAGAAATAGTGAAACTGGTAACAAAACTCATACAGTCTGGTTGCTGATTTCCTTCTCCCTTTAATTATATTTTATTGCCACTTAAGGTACACCAAAAATAATATACTAATATCCATCACTAAGAGTAATAGACTCCTGAGTTAATTGCACACATTCACACATAGCAAGGTGTAAAACCTTTTGTTTAAAAGTGGTATGTGTGTGTTTATCAGGTGTGTACTTTCTCAAGAAGGATATGTAATCAGTTATATAGTTTGCAACTCTGAGGAGGAAGCTGAGATGACTGGGTGCCAGAGGAGAATGAGTGAGAAAAAAAAATTGTATACATTGTTATAGTGTACCTATTTTTAACTAAGTGATTGTGAACTTTTTTAAAAACATGCACACTACAAGTATACAGTAAAAAGGCAACTCAGAGAACACAATTTTAACAGAACAGTCTATACCTTGGTGGCAACTATTATGATTAATGACTAAATGTGACAAATATGGGAATATAATTGGCTATTTGCATTTATATATTTTTTAAATGTTTCTTTATGAAACCTTTATGAAAGCTTTACATTTTGTTAAATCATTACCGGTAAAGAAACATATGCTGAATAATGAAACATGCATTCATCAGAGTTTTGTATATAGGGAAGGCTGGGAGAAGGATTGCCCTTCTTAAGTGTGATAGAATCAACATATTAGAAATGGAAAAAGTATTGTAGTCTCCTCATGAGAAAGATATCACGTCAATAATAATAATAATAATAATAGTGCAGGAGGAAACTTCTGGAAGTGATAAATGTTTGTGGCATAAATTGTGATGATGATGAAGTATTCCTGAGGTACTTATCTCAAAGTTCATCAAGTCATATATATTAAATATAAGCAGCTATTTTGTATGTCAATCATCCTTCAGTGAAAACAGTGTTTTTTTAAATGGAGAAATATAAAGGGTTTAATAGTTAAATTTGAATTTCAAGAAGAATTAGAAATCAAGACTTAAGTTTCAGGGCATTAGCACATTCTAGACCTAAGCCTAGTAGAGGAAACATAAGCCTAGTAGAGGAAACATTCAGATCGGTGACTGAGCAGTTGTTGCCAGAAGAACCACATAACTCAGGAGTTGACTAGTGCAATTATGATATCACAGAATCAATAAGAATATGGTTTATCTATCATCTTATGCTGCAACTGTAGGTTACTTTTTTTTTAATATTTCCTACCCTGACATGCTGGTACCAAGGAAGATATATGGCTATGTGTAATAAACATGAGAATTCTTCAATCTTTCATTGGTATTGGTTGCCATGTTCTCTAATCCAACATAAATACCTAACTGAGCTTCTAACATTCACAGGATACTTAATTTGGTTCTTCATAACCATGGCCAGAAACCCCTGAATCTGATTCCTCCCTAACTAGTAAAGAGGATATGCAAAACATATCTGACCAGGGCTAAAATCAGAACTGTATCAATCACATTGCGGTTAAAGGAGAATTCTGTTTTCCCATAAATCAGGGGTTTCAAACTCAAATGCAGGTAACAAAAAAGGCAGGAAACTAATTTATCAGTATGTCTGTCAAAATATGCTGATACTGTTCAGTTGCAGCCAAGAAGTACAGGTCCAAAGTTGTAAGATTGCCTTTTGTTTGCTTGCTTTGTTTAATTTTTGTGCTTTGTAGAGGAGTGGTTTTGTTTTTTAAGACACTTGAGCCTCACCAGTCACAAAAATATTAGCAGTAATCTTCAATTCTCATTTGCCTAATAAAAGAGAGCTTCTAAGCTTTCAGTGATCACATAAATTACTTAAAATTTTTGCTAAAATGCAGACTCTGATTCAGTAGATCTTGGGAAGTACTTAAGGTTCTGCATTTTTAACAAGCTACAACTTGATACCAATGTTACTTAGCTCATGGATTACACTTAGAGTAGCAAAATATTAATTCATCTAGAATTAATAAACCTACACATTAACTTCCCAGTTTTAAAATGTAAGCTGCTCTACTTCTGAAACTAATACTATACTATATGCTAACTAACAGGAATTAAAAAAAATTGAAATAAAAAATGTAAGCTGCTAAATGACTAAAGGCATATCTATTTGTTTAAAGATAAGGAACCCATAAAGGATTTTATTTCCTAATAACTTAGCCAAATATGTTAGAATCTTATTGAATATTTATTAACAAAGTATAGATTTATAAAATATATTTAATTTTGATATGTCAATATTATTTTGTGACCAAAATTCATCTGTAGGTTTATATTTTTTGAACATACTTAGCATTGCTCAACACATGACCAAATTTAAAACAAAAATAGTTTTTTGGGGAGGAGAGGTATCTGATATAAAAACCAGATAGCCTTAGGTAATGTGTTAAACTGGAGTCTGTTTCAAATCACTAATCACACAAGCAATTGTTGTGGAGGGAGAGGATATTTTTAGTGCTCAGATATCTTATTTCCCAAGAGAGTTATCTGTAGGATAGTTGAGTACCAAAGACAGCTATGAGACCAAGGCCATTAAAATTACTTGTTGCAAATAAAAATGGCTTGTGAGCACAGCACGTTCTTTTTATATTTAACTTGCATTCATGCTTCAGAGACTATGTTACAGTGTAATTTGAGAGTCTCAGCTGTCCCATTTAGGATGTCCACTGTTCAATTTTGTAAATCAATGAGTTTTCCTAAATGTTGATTGCAATACTCTAGGTTAGCATATGAGTACAAAATGATCATTTCTACATTTTGCATTTCTAAAATAAATGAAACCACTGGCTTCTCTTTTTATAACTATTAATTCCACCCCCCTTACTGATTGCGTGATTGTGCATAGGGTTGGCAAAGTTTTGAAAGAAACAATTTTTACCTGAGTGATACTATTTAATTACAATTTAACAGCATACTCCTTTCTTAAGAGTCATATTCATTGCTAAATTTTCTTTCAGCTTTTAAAGAATTAACATTTGAAGTATAAGCAGATAATGATTATATAGAGTCCTAAGTAAACATGATTGGAAATAGGGATTATTTGAAGACTGAAAAGATTTTATGACCCACTGGATTAAATCTTAATGCCTGTCATCATTTTAGGTCAATGTATCAGGAAAGAAGTCATGAAAGTGATATAATACTTAAGACTAGAGAGTATTTACCTTGTGAAAACTGCCACAAGAATTCACCATCTGTGCCGTGTGGAGCAGTGTCAACTCATTTCATTTATGTTTTATTAAACTAGTTAGATTTTAAAACCAAAATCAAGATTAATACTAACATATTAAGTTTACATTTACCATTTAAATTTAACAAAAGTGTGAGTTCATATTCATGGCTTCCGTTACTGTGTGGTAAAAGCCTTGGGATATTTACAAGAAATAAAATTTAAGAGACAAAGAAGTAAATTTTAAAGTAGATAATATTTGTTGCATAATTAACATAGTTTGTATTGCTTAAATGTGACCTTATGTAAGTAACACAGCATTATCTAAGTATTTTAATCTGAAAGTAATGGCAGTAGTAGGCATCATTCCTTTGGATTGTTTTAAGGATTGAGTAGATAATACATAAAGAGAACCTTGCACAGTATATCATGTATTATCATTGTTATTATGTAGCAGATCTCAAGATAAGTACTTTCTTTATGTTATGGTATATAAATATTATATATACATATATATTTATATATAAATATGTTTTTAGTATAGATAACAGATTTACTTATATATTTTTTTCTTTATAGAAGAAGATACTGCATGTCCATTAAATATCTTGCTCAGGGGAAAAATAAGTGGTAGAGGAACTCTCATGTCATTATTTCATGGTCAGTTATTACTATAATTACAGCTATTAGATATATATTAATTTATTCAGCATCCAGCAACTACTGAGTGATTATTATGGGTTTGGTGCTGCTAATCTCAGTGCTTTAAGAAAATCAGTGATCTGAGGCATCATGTTGTTTATATACTGGTAAGGGAAAATAGACACCTAACAATTATTGTAATATAATGATATGATACATTGATTTCTACATGTATTAGTTACTTGGTGGCAGACATATATGAACTGAATCACTGTCCTCTTCAGCCTTCTGGGCATCTGATTAAATTCAGACAGTGGACAGCTCCTGCAGAAAGCAGGAAAAGAAGGGAAATTGATAAGAATGTTCATTCCAGATTTTCCCTCTGGAAAAAGTTCTTTAGTATGGGCTGTGTCCCTTGACCAATGGTCACTGTGACTACCAACACTACTAACATCTTTTCATTCTTTCCATTTTCTATAACTATTCTCTCACCTTGTGCTTCTGGACCAATTTGTTGTAACAATATAGTTCTATGGCATTCCTTATAATCTTACTCATCTCAAATAAGTGTGTAAATCATACTTGCCTGCAATCCCTCTCCAATAATATAATCCAGTAACATGACACGTTTTTCTTTTCTTTTTTTATTTTTTTAATGTTTTATTTTATTTTTGAGAGAGAGAGACAGTTATGAACAAGGGAGGGTCAGAGAGAGAGAGGGAGACACAGAATTCGAAGACAGGCTCCAGGCTCTGAGCTAGCCGTTAGCACAGAGCTTGACGCGAGGCCCAAACCCACAAACTGCGAGATCATGACCTGAGCTGAAGCCAGACACTCAACTGACTGAGCCACCCAGGCGCCCCTGTTTTTCATGTTTAGGGTCCTGATTAATACTAAAATGGAGGAAGTAAGTGCTATTGGAAAAGGAATGAAAAGGTATAGAAAGTTAAAGCTGATACAGAGTTCTGGGGCCAGTTTGCAGATTTAAATAAGAAGTTGAGAGAAGTCTCTTTGATAGGATGGTTTATAAGCAAAAATATGAGAAAGATGAGGGAGTTAGCTTTTTGGTTATCTTATTTATGAAAGACTACTTCAGGCACAGTGAACAGTTAGTGAAAGGGCCCTGATCTGGGACTTTAAATGAAAAACTAGAAGTCCAATGGTATTTGGAAGTCAGAGAGGTGAAAGGAAGTCATATTTACAACTATGGATGCCATTTTTACAAATTTTGTTTTTACTCTGAAAAAATTAGAAATATGTAGTGAGTAGTATGAACTAACTTATATGTTTAAGATCACTCTGACTTCTTTATTAAGAACCCACTAAAGGGGAACTAAAGTAGAAGCATAGTGACCTTTTGGGAGGCTATGATATAAATTAGAATTTATACAAGTAAAAAATCATTTCACTGCAATCCTGGGAAGTTTCAAGTTTTTACTCTCAATTATTTTTTACTAGTGGCAACAAATAGCAATGTTAAAAAATAAAGCCATAGTGAAAATGCTAATAGCAGATAATCAGAACTATGTATGCTAAATCAACCTCTACTTCTTGAGGCAGTGTCATACATACAGAATAAATATATAGAGATATTTGTGTAAAGATATTTTGTTTTATCTATTAGCAGGCTCAATATATGATTCAGCATGTATTGAATCACTCTGGACATTTGTGTAACAACAAAAATGACTATTTTGCAGCTAGATACATGTTCACATTTTAAGATGTTGATCCCATTGAGGATATGCCAGATAACAAATGAAATTTAAAAGGATGATGTTCACCTGAAACTAAAAAAATCACTATGTTAATTATAGTTCAATAAAAATAAAGGATGAAGCTAGTCATCTCTAGTAATAAATATGACCAGTACTGATATCTTATGTAAGTCTTAGTGTGGAAATAGTGATGCCTCAGTAACATTTCATTTTTTTTCCTCACCAGAGCACTAGTGTGAACAAACATTTTTCATCTTTTCTGAATTAAATATAGACACACAAACATACACACCCTTCAGTATTTGCAACACACCCCATTATAGATCACACTTTCTTAACAATTTTTTATAATTTTTCCTCAGTTTTATTAGTAGTATTTAATGTAACAAATACTTTTAGATAGCACATTTTAAAAATATATTCATTTTACACTACAATACTATTTGTAATATATTTAAGGCATATATGTAAATATAAGCATGTAATTTATAAAAATATAAAATGTGAAAATCATACTTTACCAAAAAATAAGTGAAAAGTTTGCCCCAAAATAGTGAAAATAAAATATTTCACTTGTTTTAAGGCCTGAATCTAAATATCAAAAGAGTAAAATTTAAATATATGTTATGTCATCAAGAATATATACTATTGTGCTCTTATGATTTTTAGAAATTTACTCTTTAATATTTATATTTAAAAATTCCATGTTTTATATTAATTTTTTAAAATATAGTTTTCTGTTTTTTTCTAGGTTACTTAAATTCCAGTTAGTTAACATATAGTATAATATTGTTTTAAGTAGTAGAATTTCATGATTCATCACTTACATACAACACCCAGTGCTCATCACAAGTGACCTCCTTAATGCATTTAACCCAGCCCCCTCTACAATCCCCCTCCAGAATTCAGGGTTTTGTCTATAGTTAAGAGTCTGTTTTATGGTTTGCCTGTCTCTTTTTTTCCCATGCTTATCTGTTTTGTTTCTTAAATTCCACATAAGAGTGATATCATATGTTACTTATCTTTCTCTGATCGACTTCATTTGGCATAGATATTCTATTTCCATCTACATTATTGCAAATGGCAAGACTTCATTCTTTATTATGGCCAAGTAATATTCCGTTGTGTATATATACCACTTCCATTCATTAGTTCACGGACCTTTGAGTTCTTTCCATAATTTGCCTGTTGTTGATAATGCTACTCTAAATATGAGAGTGCATAGATCCCTTTGAATCAGTATTATTTTTGAATCCTTTTGGTAAATATCTAGTAGTACAGGTGCTGGATCCTAGGTGAGTTCTATTTTTAACTTTTCAAGTAACTTCCATACTGTTTCTCATAGTGGTTGCACCAGTTTACATTCCCACCAGCAGTGTAAGAGGGTTCTCCTTTGTCCACATCCTTGCCAACATCTGTTGTTTCCTTTGTTGTTAATTTTAGCCATTCTGACAGGTGTGAAGTGATACTTTATTGTTGTTTTGATTTGTATCTCCCTGATGATCAGTGATGGTGAGCATCTTTTGTGTATTAGACATCTTTGGAAAAATGTCTATTTGTGGCTTCTGCCTATTTCTTAACTGGGTTATTTGTTTTTTGTGTGTTGAATTTGCTAAATTCTTTATAGATTTTGGATACTAAGCCTTTTTCTGGTATGTGATTTGCAAATATCTGTTTTCATTCCATAATTTGCTTTATAGCTTTGCTGATTGTTTCCTTTGCTGTGCAGAAGCTTTATATCTTGATGCAGTTACAATAGTTCAATTTTGTTTTTGTTTCTCTGGCCTCCAGAGACTTATCTAGTAAGAAGTTGCCATGTCCAATGTCAAAGAGGTTCCTGCCGGTGCTCTTTTCTAGGATTTTGATGGATTCCTGTTTCACATTTAGATCCTTCATCCATTTTGAATTTATTTGTGTATATGGTGTAAGTAAGTGGTCCAGTTTCATTCTTCTGCATGTTGCTGTCAATTTTCCCAAAACTATTTATTTAAGAGATTGTATTTTTTCCATTGGATATTTTTTCCTGCTTTGCTGAAGATTAATTGACATTACAGTTGTGAGTCCATTTCTGGGTTTTCTATTCTGTTCCACTGATCTATGTGTCTGTTTTTGTGCCAGTACTATACTGTCTTGATGACTGCAGATTTGTAGTATAACATGAAGTCTGGAACTGTAATGTCTCCAGCTTTGCTTTTCTTTTATAAGATTGCTTTGGCTATTCAGCGTCCTTTGTGGTTCCATACAAATTTTAGGATTGGTAGTTCCATCTCTGTGGAAATTTTGGTGGGATTTTGATAGAGGTTGCATTAAATGTTTAGAGTGATTTGAGTAGTGTAGGTGTTTTAATAATATTTGTTCTTCTAGTCCATGAGCATGGGATATTTTTCCATTTCTTTGTGTCATATTCAGTTTCTTTCAGCAGTGTTGTATAGATTCAGAGTACAGATCTTTGCCTCTGGTTAGGTTTATTCCTAGGTAACCTATGGTTTTTGTACAATTGTAAATGGAATTGGTTCCTTGGTTTTTCTTTTTGCTAATGCATTTTTGGCATATAGAAATGCCACAGATCTCTGCATGTTGATTTTCTATCATGTGACTTTACTGATTTGGTGTATCAGTTCTAGCAACTTTTTGATGGAGTCCTTTAGGTTTTCTATATAGGGTATCATGTCATCTGTGAATAGTGAAAGTCTGACTCTTTCCCTGGTGACTTGGACGCCTTTTACTTCTTTTTGTCATCTGATTGCTGAAGCTAGGACTTCCAGTATGTTAAAAAACAATGATAGGAGTGGACATTCTTGGCTTGTTTCTGACCGTAAAAGAAATACTCTTGTTTTTCCCCATTTAGGATATTAGTTTTAGGTCTTTTGTATATGGCCTTAATAATATTGAAATATATTCCTTCTATCCCTGATTTGTTGAGGGTTTTTACAAGGAATGGCTGCCGTACTTTGTCAAATGCTTTTTCTGCATCTATTAGAAGATCATATGGTTCTTATCCTTTCTTTTATTAATGTGATATATCACATTGATTGATTTACAAATATTGAACATGCTTGTAGCCCAGGATTAAATCTGACTTGATAATAGTGAGTTATTCTTTCAATGTACTTTTGGACTTAATCTGCTACTGTTGTCTTCAGATGTTTTGCATCCATATTCATCAGGGATAGTGGCCAGTATCTCTCTTTTTTATTGAGATCTTTATCTGTTTTTGAAAAGATGGTAGGCTAGTCTCATAGAAATAAGTTTGGAAATTTCCCTTCCATTTCTATTTATTGGAACAGTTAGAAAAGATTGGGCATTATCTCTTCTTTAAATGCTTGGTAGAATTCCCTTGGGATGCCACCTGGACCTGGACTTTTGTTTTGGAGGAGATTTTTTATTATTGATTCAATTTCCTTGCTGGTTATCAGTTTGCTCAAGTTTCTATTTCCTCCTGTTTTAGTTTTGGTAGTTTGTGTTTCTAGTATTTGTTCTTTTCTTTCTGATTGCCTAGTTGCCATTTAGTTTTTCATAGTATTTTCTTATAATTGTTTGTATTAATGTCATATCGGTTGTGCTCTTTCCTCTCTCATTCATGCTTTTATTTACTTGGGTCCTTTTTTGATAATTCTGGCTAAGGGGTTATCACTTGTATTAATTTTTAAAGGAAACAGCTCCTGGTTTCTCTGCTATATTCTTCTTTTTTTGTTTCTATATCATTTGCTCATGTCCTAATCTAATAATAATTTTCTTTCTGCTGGCTTTAGGCTTTATTTCATGTTCTTTTTCTAACTCCTTTATGTGTTAGGTCAGTTTGTATATTTGAGATTTTTCTTGCTTCTTGATATAGGTCTGTATTCCCTTATTCTACCCTGTTATGACTGCTTTTGCTGTATCCCAGAACTTTTGGATTATCATGTTTTAATTTTCATTCATTCCCCGTTTATTTTTATTCCTTTAATTTCCTGGTTGACCCATTTATTCTTTAGTTGGATGTTCTTCAACCTCTATGTATGTGTGTTCTGTCCAAATTTTTTCTTGTGGTAGATTTCAGGTTTCATAGTATTGTGGTCTGAAAATATGCATGGTATTATCTCAGTCTTTCTATACTTGTTGAGGGCTGATTTGTGACCCAGTATGGTATCTCTTCTGGAGAATGTCCCAAATGTACTTGAAAATAATGTATATTCTTCTGTCTTTGGAAGAAACGTTCTGAATATATTTGTTTATATCTGATTCAGTATGTCATTAAAGCCTTCTTTTTCCATTTTAATTTTCTGCTGAGATAATCTGTACATTGCTATAAATGAGGTGTTAAAGTTCCTTATTTTCAATGACTTTATGTGTGTTATTGTTTTATATATTTGGGTGCTTCCAAGTTGGTTGCACAAATATTTAACATCGTTACATGTGTTTGTTGGTTAGATATCTTAGTTGTGATATGCTGCCTTTATTCATTTCTTATTGCAGTCTTTAGTTTAAAATTTATTTTGTCTGATGTAAGAATGGGTACTATGGCTTTCTTGTGACATCCACTGCATGATAAATGGTTATCTCCTCACTTTGAATCTGCAAGTGTTTTTAGGTCTAAATGAGTCTTTTGTAGACAGCATATAGATGGATCTTTTTTTATCCATTTTGAAACCCTATTCTTTTGATTGTAGCAGTCTATTTATCTTCAGAGTAATTGTTGATGGAAATGAATATGGTGGCATTGTATTACCTACTAAGTCATTTTTAGAAATTATCTACAAATTATCATTTGTAGTCTTTTTTTGCTTTTGGTCTTTCTCTCGCAAAGTGTCCCCTTTAATATTTCTGCAGGGGTGCTTTAGTGATCACAAACTCCTTTACTTATGTTTGAGAAACTCTCTCCTTCTATTTTGCATGCCAGCCTTGCTAGATATAATATTCTTGGCTTCATATTTTTCCCATTCAGCATGTTGAGTATATCATGCCACTCCCTTTTGGCCTCCAAAGTTTCTGTGCAGAGGTCTACTACTCAACTTATTTGTCTTCATTTGTAAGTTAGGGATTTCTTTTCTCTTGCAGCTTTAAGGATTTTTTCTTTATCTCTAAATTTTACAAATTTAATATGTCTTAGTGTTGACTTCCTTTTGTCGATTTTGATGGGAAATCTCTGTGTCTCCTGAATTAAGATGTCTGTTTCCTTCCCCAGATTAGGGAAGTTTTCAGCTGTAGTTTCCCCAAGTAAACCTTTTGCCCCCTTTTCCCTCTCTTGTTCTGCTGGGACTCCTATAATATGAATGTTCTTGTGCTTTATGGGGTGGCTGAGTTTCTTAACTCTATATTTGTGATTCAGTGTTTTTTCTTTTCTTTTCAGCTTCATTATTTTCCATAATTTTATATTCTGTGTCACTTATTTGTTTCCCTGATTCTTCCATCCTTGTGGTTATTACTCCAGTAGGTGTTGCATTTTGAGTATAGCATTTTTAAAATTTCTGCCTGACCAGTTTTTTTAGGTCTTTTATCTTTGCAGTAGGGGACTTCCTGGCATCTTCTACTCTTTTATCCAGCGTAGCTACTATTCTAATGACTGCTGCTTAAAAGTGTGGATCAAGCATATTAATCTGTTTGAGTAGACCATTTGCTGTAACCTTTTCTTATTTTTTCTTCTGGGATGAATTTCTCTATCTTGGCATTTTGTCTAGATCTCTGTCTTCTTCTCTGTGTTAGGAGAGCCTGTTATGTTTCCTGCTCCTGAGAGTAATGGCTTTATAAAAAAGTGGCATATTTTGTTCATGGCCTGGAACCTAAGGACGTATCTCTGGTTTATGCATTATGAGCTCTGCTGCTATGTTTTGGATAGCTTTTTCCTTATGCCAGTCTTCTGCAGATTTTCTCCTTGTCTGCAGTGGGGAGTTTTTGGACCTTGGCCAGAGTGTGCCAAGTTTTAACTAGCTGTGCTCTTGTCTGCTTGTCAGAAGTGACCTGATGCTTTTTCCACTAGAGCTGAAGCTTTGCAGCACTCTTCTGTTAGTTGATGTGGTGCATGCAGAGGGTACAGGAGCCAGGTAGTAGTCTGTGCTGGTCTTCTTAGGAAGGGGTCCTCTGTACTGGTTTTTAGGGACATTTTGCAAAGTGCAGTGAATCTGGGCCTGGGTGTAAGCATTTTAGGCCTTTACTGTTGACACTGTACTACTTACTGAAGTTAGTTTATGCTAAATGGTGGGGGAGAGAAATGGTGCCTGCTGCCTCATTTGTCCCTGGAAAGACAATACCACTTTTCTCCTGTGCACTCCAAGAAGGGAGAATCATCCCTCCCAGTGCCCCCCCGGGTCATCCTCAGATCATGTCATCTGCCCTCTTTCTCCGCAGAAGCACTGCAGTGCCCTCTTGGGTCCACACAGGCTGTGTACACCTCAGACCTCTAAAACTCCAGTCTTTGATCCTTGGTGGTTATAAAAACTCATGAAATTCAGCCCCTCTTTTTTCCCCTAATCAGTGGCTTTGAGGAAGTGTTTTCCTTGTGCAGTCACTTATGTGCTTCTCTTCGCTCTCTTTCTATAGCCTCTGCTTGTGACCAGGACTCCTTCTCCTCTGCAGCACCCGCGATCTGCTTCTCTCTGAAGTCATGTCTCTGCACCTCCTACCGCCCACAGTGTGGCCTCTTTTCTCCCTCTAGTTGTGCATTTTGTTCTGTCAGTCCTCAGATCGATTTCCTGCATGTTTAGAATTATTTGATATTTATTTAGCTGCGTTTGAGGGAGCAGGCAAGCCTAAAGTCCTCCTGCTATTCTGCCATCTTGGCTTTTCCTCCTCAAAAGTTCCATGTGTTTTGTATTTTCCTATGTGTTATTTATTCTACCAGAGAAAATTTTTGGTGGATAGCACAATTATTCTTTTAATACTGACATTTTAAAATTGGTGTTCCTTATACATTTTACACGTAATAAAATATCACATAGGTGAAAGAATGTTAAAACTCATACAGCAGCTAGTGATTTGCTGTGGAATAAAACAACTGAAGATATAATAATGAGTGTATTTAAAATTCTCTATTAATATCTTTATGTACTTATTCTGATTATACTGGATGGTATCAATTTTGATTTAACCTAAAATTTTTGAAGAATGTATTTTGCTTATTGATAACTGAAATAGTTTTTTTGATCTCTGTAAACTATCAAGTGGAGAAACACCCTGACATAAGCACTGATACTGGTAATGTTATATTCCAAATAATTACATATTCCTTGTAAGCAGTAACCCTGTCTTCTATCATTTAAATTTATCAGTGATTTGTTTAGTAATTAGCTAACTGTCTGTAAAATTAAACCTAAGTGAATTGAATTAATTCAACGGAGATTATTGAATGCTTTCTTCATTTTATAAATTTGACCAGACAGTAGACACATGGCTATAAAACAGACAGAATTTTTAAAAATATTTTTTAATGTTTATCTCATTTTGAGAGAGAAAGACAGAGAGACAGAGTGTGAGTGAGTGAGGGCCAGTGGGAAGGAGATGCAAAATCTGAGGTAGGCTTCAGGCTCTGAGTTTTTAGCACCAAGCCTGATGCAGGGCTTGAACCCATGAACTCTGATATCATGACGTGAGCCAAAGTTGGATGCTTTACTGACTGAGCCACCCAGGTGCTTACAGACAGTATGTTTTTTCCTGAAGTTAACTTAGGAAAAAGCATACACACAATGAAAGTAGAATAAGATAACATTTTTAACCTTTTATACTTTCAGTGTATAATTGCAGCAGGTAGGAAAGAAGGAATTCATGAGTCAAGCAAAAAGTCAAAAGATGTTTCAGAATGAGTAGCTTTGATAAAGGGGTATCTGGTTTAATTATGAGCATTGTGTTTATTAAGATTTGTTAGGCAAAGAGAAAAATGATTACAATGAGGCCAGATCTTATAATCTTACAGAATCTTTCATAGTACAGTAGTGAAACTTCAAAGCATGGGCTTTGGTGTTAGAGAAGCCGAGGTTTTGGTCAGGAATTCTCATTTACATTCTTTGGAATCTTCAGTTTCATCTTGATAATTTGAAGATACATCTTAGTACATTGTGACTTAAAGGATTAAAGATGATATAAAGTGTAAATGGCTTTGTAAAGTATCTTACTGAGTCAACATTATTCATTTTTAGTAATTTCAGTATAATTATTTTTCTTATAATTTTTATGTACACTTCATAATTTTGGACATATTTTTGTAGAAAGTATAAAGAATGTTTTGTGTAGAGATGACAGAAGATTAGGTATACGTTTTAAATGCAGAGGTTGCTGTATAAGAGGTTATATCAGGAATCCAGGTGAGAGTGAAAAACTTTGATCAAATCAGGTGAACACTTACTGACTGACTGATATATTTGTTTATTTATCTATGTATGTGTGTATGTGTGCATTTATTTACTTATAAGGTAAATGGGTGAAGGACAGAGAGATAGGGAGACAGAATCCGAAGTAGGCTAAACACTGTCAGCACGGAGTCCCATGTGGGGCTCTAACTTACCAACCATAAGATCATGATCCAAGCTGAAGGCAAGAGTCATATGTTTAACTGACTGCTGAGCCACCCAGGCACCTCAGATGAACACTGTTTTTTTTGTTTTGTTTTGTTTTGTTTGTTTGTTTTTTTGTTTTTTTTTGAGGGAGAGCTCAAGCAAAGGTTCAAGCATGGGAGGGACAGGGTAAAGGAGAGAGAGAAAATCTTAAGCAGAACCTTAAGCAGGCTCAACACCCAGCATGGAGTTTGACATGGGGCTCAAATCCAGATCCATCAGATCATGGCCTGAGCTGAAATCAAAAGTCAGACATTCAACCAATTGAGCTATCCAGGCACCTCCAGATGAACTCTTCTTAAGTAAATAAAGACTCTTGAATTTAAGATTTAAAAATTGATATTTAAATCAGTTAAAAGAATTATTCACGGTTATAATATGATCCCAATAAGAATTGTATTACTTGTTTTATTTTCTTTTTATGACAAAAGGATAGTCATAATAATTTTCCTGTATGACTTATTTATAAATGTCATACTGGAAACCATATAAGCAGTTGATTATCCATCCTACACATCACTTTTAGTAGTCACCTCATTCTTGTCTTTTCAGTACCCAAATAATCTTTTTTTTTTTTTTTAATTTAAAGTGTTTTATTATTTATTTTTGAGAGAGAGCACAAGCACTGGAGGGGCAGAGAGAGAAGGAGACACAGAATTCAAAGCAGGCTCCAGGCTCTAAGCTGTCAGCACAGAGCCTGACATGGGGCTCAAACTCATGAACTGCAAGATAATGACCTGAGCTGAAGTTAGACACTTACCCGACTGAGCCACCCAGGCACCCTGTTTTTTTTTTTTTTAAATAATTTTTAAATGTATTTATTTATTTTGAGAAAGAGAACATGAGAGTAGCAGAGAGAAATGAAGTGAGAGATAATCTAGAGAGAGATGGAGTGAGAGAGAATTCCAGGCAGGTTCTATACTGTCAGTGTCAAGGCCAATGTGGGGCTCATACTTAACAAACCATGAGATCATGACCTGAGCCAAAATCAAGAGTTGGATGCTTAACTGACTGAGTCACCCAGGCACTCCGATAATCTTTGTTCTAAAACATCATTTTGCATTTGCCTCATCACTTGCTGTAACCAAATATACAAATATACAAAATACAGCTTAATTTGGCATGAGATGCTTCACTTTGAATATCAAACTGCCACGTATAGCAAATGTTGCTGCCTGGCTTTGAAGGGCTATGTGGGAGAGATACTAGAGAAAGACTGACACACAGACCTACAGTCATATAGACAAATACATAGATTTGTAAACAGGAACGATATATGCAAAGAGACAGAGGCATGATACATTAAAAATATATGTGTGCACGTGTTTCTCTTTTTTATAAGGTCTCTATTGTATTTTGTTGGCTAGATAGCTACCTAACAAATAATAGGTTGATGGATGGATGGAAGAATGGAAAGAAATATGTGTATTTTCTTCAAGATTTGTACATGACAAATATTCCACCTTTTTACCTGCAAGTCAGAATATACATGAGAATGCTTCATCACTAATATTTAAGCTTTTGTTGATATATTAATATTTACTAATTATGGTAAAGTTTTATTTATATTTCAACTTGTGAAAGTAAAGTAGGACACACTATAGTCACTGGACTTTGATATGTTCCACTTTTATTTTCTCTTTTAAAATTTGGTAGGATAATGAGCACATTCAAATAAAACATTACGCTCATACAGTGTTATATATTTCCATTTTATATTTATTTGTGTATTTATATTTACTTTATATCAAATTTTACTCAAACTTTTATCATAGCATTTATTAATGTCATTAAATAATCTATTACAGGGTTATATATGTGTAGATTATCTCATATATGGTTAGGTCAGACATTACTTAATAGCTAACAGATACCCCCTTTTCATTGTGATCTTTACAATTGTACACTCAATTTGTGATAGCATTTGTAACATTTTCATGATATTTGTTATCAGACATTAAACAAACATACAATTGGTGCATACTATGTATTATACCTTATTCTAATTGCTTTCATTAATAAAACATAACAATACAGAATGTATTAGGAAGTGTAAAACACATCCATATACATAAACACAGAAACAGAATTAAGTAAGAATGTATTATACAGTGAAACAAGTAAGTCAAATCTCTTATCTTTTTCACCCTAAAATGTTGGATTTATTTCCATACATTTTGAGCACTGTTTATAAATAAATCCCTTTATATATATAAAAATTTTTTAATGTATATTAGTAAATCTGGTGTATTCCATTGTGCTTGAAACCACTTATTAATGGAATGTGAGTTGCTATTTCTTATTACTTGTAAAGTTATCTCATATGTGAGATTATTTATACTGCAACGAATACTAATATATTTTAACTTGGCAAATAAAAATATAAAAAAAGAGTATATTCAAAAGTTACAGGCACATCTGTGTTAAAATATATTTTTATACTTACGTGTTATGTATCAAAATATGTTTATATGTAATATATACTTATTCAATTGTAATGACCTCAAATGTATTTACAATAATAAAATAACCTTTTAAGTTACATTCACATAATATATAATTAATACATTTTTCTCGATATGGCTTGCATAGCAGAAATTTAGAGAAACAAATTATACTTTAAAATAATGTCAGAGTTATCATTAGTTAGATCTATACAGGTTTCCATCTCAGTGTGAAGATAAATTACTCTGTTCTGGTAAGAAAACATAATATGCTGGCTATTCTACTAAGAAAATTACAAATTTGTGTTTGTTTTCTAACATCAAATAAAAATTTAACAAGAATAAATGGGGGAAAATGAACAAGAAGGTTATATCCAAGTCATGGCTGTCAGAAATTCCAATTTTAGTTCCTAATCTACCCAATGCTGTGCGACGAGAGCTAATGTTCAATCCTAATCATAAAAGAGACAGCCATGCAGACTTGAAAGGTCTGTACACATAAAAAAAAATAAAGGGTAAATCAATCATCATATAATTTCAGTTCTAGGATATTCTTGGATGAGACAAAAAATCATGCTCTTGTTTTGTCTTCATTTTGGTTTTTATTTTATTTTCCTTTTGAGGTTAGAAACAGTCTGTATTTATCTAGTACTTTGGAATTTTATTAACATGAATACAATACTCATTTTTACATTGATTTGGAGTATGTCATAGGTTTCCATTCACATAATTATGCAATTAAGACCTCATTTATTTGGTATTATAATTAGTATTTTCAAATGGAATTTACAATATTTATTACTTTTTAAACCATAATGGTTGCATTTATTTTTAAATGTGTTTCCAGGCACTGTTTAGAAATAATTATAACTAAAGTGTATTTCACTTTCTTTTTGTATAGTGTCCATTATTTGTCAAATGATTCTTTAAGTTAATCGAAACTCACAGCATTTTCAGCAACACCACTTTCAAATCAGCAGATATAATTATATTTTAAATAATAATGAATCTTATGATTTAAAAAATTCCAAAAATATAATGAGAAATTTCTAGAGACATTAATTTAGAAAGGAATATATGTGTCCAATTAGTGACACTTCTGTGTAAGAAATAGGCATTCCTACTAAGATAATGATGAAAGTTCATTTTTTCACCATCAATTTTATAAAATAATTCCCAAATCTAGCCAAGGACACTCACATACAGCTTTTAAAAAGATTATATATTGGTTGAAACATTTCATTTGCAAAATGCATATTCTATGGGAAAATGTACATACAATTTAAAAGTTTATGAGTTTAAAATAAACATGCTTTTTCAAAATACGTGGAAAGATTAATGTACACAATGCTTATTGCAGCATTGCTTGTAGGAACCAACCTCTGGAAAGTATTCACTGCAAAATTATTAACCCATTTATTGATTTTTTTTGTGTGTGAGAGCCTATTGCATTAACAATACAATAGTTAAAACATACATAAACAGTGTCTGTGCTTATGGAAAATTCTCTGAGACATATATACCAGCCAAAAGAAAAAAAATCAAGTTGAATAAATATTATAAAAAATAAAGCATATGGTACTTTAGGGATAATGATGTGGCTATCTAATCTGGTAGAACATCCTAAGAAATAATGATTGATATGCACTCTACTGAATGGATAAGAGTTTATCAGATAAAATGACCCAAAACTTCAAATATACTAAGTGCCTAAAGGAAACTATATACAGAATTAACTAGGTGATTAAAGAAGACTAAGGTGAAGCAAAAGTGTCCAGGAACAAGGTGGGGAGTAAATAGTATAAATGTAAAAACAAAATAAAACCTGTAGAGAAGATAATGAAAATAGATTATCTGCAGATGTAATGATTGATTGAATATAAGGAGTAAAGATAGATGGCAGTAAATTGTTTCAGATATCTTTCCTGAATAGTTTGAAAGGTTATTTACGATATATGGAACAGTGGCAAAGGGGAGGATTTTGTTTTGTTTTTTGGGTGTAATGAAGATTAATTCTGAGCTCAGTATTGTAGATTTTATGTGCCCAAGAGCCATAAAACCTAGAGTTTTCTGAAACTTCGGCCAAATGGTCACAGATATAATATATATTTGGGAATCATCAATATAATTGAAAGTGCTATAATGGATGAAATCACCCAGGTAATATGATGATGATAACACCTGAGATACAAACCTGACTGTCTCCCTTATTTAAGGATTTGGCTCAGGAGAAGGAGATTGGAGAATGAAGAGGATCAGCCAATGAATAAGGGAATGATGTTTTTAGAAAGCTAGGGATATGATTATTTCAAGAACAATGGTGCTCAGCAGTGTCAAATTTTTTTCTCTAAAATATTAGGAATAAGAAAATAGAATGTAGAACTGTATGAGTCAAAGAAATAGAAGTAGTTCCAATATATGATATGCTCAGAAGTCATAAATGTGTTCAGTGAGGTGTGAGTGGTAGAAGTAGAAATACAAATAGTAAGATAAGCAGCTCTTTTGGTATATCATGGGAGGAAAGAGAAAAAGTACTTTGGAAACTAGTGGAAGGTGAGAGGGTTTTTGTACGTATGTCTACTGAAAGAAGCTGGATAGAAAAAAAACAGGTATAGTTAATGCCTGGAAATACATGACAAAGGAAACAATATATAAGATTGTGAGTTAATTAGATGAGAATACATAAAAAGTGGAATGCCTTTCCAAAAGATAAGTGAAAAAGGATATGATGGACCTGGGTGCATGGCCATTTGGCAGATAAAACAGGAGAGTCAGTCTATCCAGACTCTCCTATTTTTATTCGGTTGTGTAATAGGAGGCATTTTCTTCTGTTGAGAATAAGAAGGAAAGTAGGGTTTCCATACTTTGCAAGGCTGGTATTGATTTCAGACTATCGTAGAAAGATGAAGACTATCATAGAAGTGTTACAGTGATTCAGGGCATTATTCAGTGACGATTAATGGTCAGTGGTTCTGAATTTATGATAGTACCAGTTCACATAAACAGTGCCCCAAATCCTGCAAAGTTTTTGGCCTTCATAGATATATGTTCTAAGTTTAGAAGAACACTACAAATTGTTGGATGCTTACAATATATGATGACATCACAAATATTTGGAATATAAGTAAGCTAAAAAAAATTGCAGGGCGGTAATAGATAAGAGCACATAAGGAGTGATAATTCTCTTTTTTCTGGTGCAAAATAACTAAGAAAAGCAAACCATTTTGCCATTAGGCAAAATGTCTAGGGAAAAATGTCTAGGGAAAAAGTGATTTTCTGTTTAGTGTTACATATGCAAATTCTCAGAAATTTCTTGGTAGATGTTGGATATATGTATTTCAGATATTTCAGTGGTGACCTACAGGTTAAAAGTTAATTGTGAAAGTTGACCTATTATATTTTCTCGTGATACTTATGCATGTGCTTTATTTATGGTCAGTCAGCAGCTTCTAATGAAGATGAGAATGTTGAAACTTTTGTGAGCTAATGCTAGATACCTGATTTGTGGGATATTGGTAGGTTGGTTTCTTTTTCAGGCAGTATAAAAGTCTAAAAGTAAAACTATTTTTTCACAACATATTTGAGGATCACAATTAGGAAATATGTTAGTGAGTAGGTGTCTCGTTGACTAAAATTGGCATATGTATCTGGAATAGGGAGCCTTGATTATTTTCATCTCATGTTTTGTAGAGGCAAGTTAAATAAATTATGAAACTTTTACATAAAGGGATTTATACAGACTTTTAAAACAATGAAATAGTTAAGTATGCACTGACATGAAAAACATGAAATGCACTACCACCAATTCCAAATTTTATATTGTTAACTGAGGAGTAGATGGATAACAGTATGTATTACATGATATAATTTTAAGAAAAAATAATGATAACAAAGTCAAAAAGCAAGAGACAATAATGCAGAGATATGCAGGGTTAAATAAGTAAACTTCTCCTCATCCAAGTTCAGAATCAATTGAGAGGTGGACAAATTATTTAGACTCTTGGGTTTCCAGAATACCAGCTTTAAAACTGAAAACCCCAAATGGAACATTAACCATAAATTTAACTTGGAGATATAGGAAAAGAGACAGACAAAGGGAGTTGACATTGTAGCAGGAAAATTTTTTTGATAAAGGTCAAAATGTATAATATGTTAAAAAGTTTATATTAATAATAACTTTTTTATAATACAATATGCATATAGAGAAGTGAAAAAAGTCATAAATAAGAAAATATTTACAACATTTGAACAATAGATATTTGATATTTAAAATACTTAAATAATTCCTAGAGATCAGTACAATGTAAAAGAAATATAATTAAATTTTCTTTCGTTACTATAGAGAGTTCTGTTTTTCATTTTAATGTTAAAATGTTCTTTAATTCAGTGGCTGTTGGATTTTTTATGTTCATATATTTCAAATGTGAGATTTTAATAATGACATTTTTTTAAAGTTTATTTTGAGGGGGAAAGAACATGTGCATATGTGCAAGTGGGGGAGGGGCGAGAGAGAATCCCAAGCAGGCTCTGCACTATCAGCGTGGTCCCTGACATGGGGCTTGAACTCCTAAACCGTGAAATCAGTTTCTGACTTGCACCCAAGAGTTCAATGCCTAACCAACTGAGTCACCCAGGTGCCCCAATAATGGCATTTTCATGCAAACTTGAAAAAGCTTTTCACCAGCAGATCCTCAGTAAATCAACTTCTAAAAAATGTACTTCAGGAGGGAAGGACTAAGATTGAAAAATCTTTATATTTTGTAATTTCAAGAAATAAAAAGTAAAATTTGTTGGATGTTTATTTCAGGAACTCTGATATTTTTTTTATAAATAATCACTTTTCATTTATGCCTGTGATTAAAATCGCCATTTAGTTATATTTATAATGAAGGAACTATAATCAAACACAATTTATTAGAAAAGTATTGCAAACTCCCTCAAGAGCTTATCAATAGTACTTAGGATCCTGTCTCTTAAAAATTAAGTATAATACATATTATATTTGTATCCAGTGTAAACTTATATATACTCTATATTCTTTTTTTTCCATAATAGTTTATTGTCAAATTGTTTTCCATACAACACCCAGTGCTCTTCCCCTTAAGTTCCCTCCACCATCACCACCACCTCTTTTCCCCCCTCCCCCTTCCCTTTCAACCCTCAGTTCATTCTCAGCATTCAGTAGTCTCTCAAGTTTTGCATCCCTCTCTCTCCCCAAATCTCTCTCCCTCCTCCGCTCCCCCTGGTTCTCCATTAGGTCTCTCTTGTTTTCCTGCTAGACCTATGAGTGCAAACATATGGTTTCTGTCCTTCTCTGCCTGGCTTACTTCACTCAGCATGACACCCTCAAGGTCCATCCACTTTCCTACGAAGGGCCATATGTCATTCCCTCTCATTGCCATGTAGTACTCCATC
>NC_043703.1:25258315-25270014 GCF_006229205.1 Suricata suricatta | reverse complement strand
GTTTGTTATTCACCTCACCTATAGCCTTTTTTAACTCATCAGTTGATTCTTTGATGCTTTTCTCGACCCCAGCGATTAATCTTATGACCAGCTTTTTAAATTCTTGATCTCGTATATTGTCTAGATCTGCCTTGAGCAGTTCTGTGGCTGTGACTTCCCCCTGGAAGTTCTTCAGGGGAGAGTTTCTTCATTTTGTCATTTTTGCTAGTTTTCTGTCTCTTGTCACCTTTAGAAAGCTCGTTGGGCTCTGTGTACCTATTAGTATTTCTCTGTTAAAGGAGGCTTATTGACTGTCCAGGGCCTGCCGTTTCAGGAGATGTTCTCTTAATGATATGTCTCAGTTTCTCTTGTGCCTGTGAGTATTTTATTTCCCTACTCTGCAATATTTGGGACTCACCTTCTTGCACACTTTGGCTTGTTTCTTGGTGTAGTCCTATGAAGGAAAACAGACTGACAAACACCAAGGGAACAGAAGCACACATACATACAGACAAATCAAACAAAGAAACACATTACAGGGGGGAAAGAAAAGAAAGAACATGGGAGGGAAAGACGAAGGGAAGAGATGAAGAGAAAATAAAAATAAAAGAGAAAGAAGAAAAGACAAAAAAAATATATTTAAAAGGGGGTCGGAGACAACAAAGGACAGTAGACCGCTTAAAAGTGTATGACCAGTTTAGGGGAGAGGTAAGGATGAGATACAGGAGAATATATCTGGGTTGCAAGAAGGTGAAAAAGTAAGGGAGAAAGGAGAAAGGAATATAAGGAGTAAAATTTAAAGGAATTGAGTAAAGAATAAGGAAAAAAGGTAATAATTACAAAGAAATAAGTACGAAACTAGTGAAGAAAAAAAATTTTTTTATATATTAAAAAAACAAACAAAAACGAAAAAAAAAAAAAGCACGCAGCAGCTCCCTCTGGTGGATAGGCTTGGTTTGATGGGGTAAGTCTTGGAGTCTGTTCTCAGAGGCTTGGCCCCTGCCTGAGGCGAAATGAGCAGCAGGAGGTGGAGTGCACACCTTCACAGACTCAATTGCGGAGTCCCCACCCCCAGTCAGGATCGCGATTGCAATGGGGGAAAGGAAAAAAACAAAAAGCAAAAAACCGAGACTCTCTTAGTTTCCGATAGCTTAGCTCAAGAAGCTGTGCGCTGCTGGAAATGAGCTGGGAGCTCTTACATTCTAAGCGTGCGCCTGGGCCTCCACCCGCCACCGACTGTTTGTTGGGGGTCCCGACGGTGTGCGCCCTATTTTTTCCCTGTGGGGACCTGGGATTCATGCAGTCCGTGCAGGGGGCGAGGTGTGCCATGGAAATGCGGTCCGTGGTCCCCTTCCCAAAACCAAGTTTGAATTGCTCGTGCCTGGCGCAGTTGCAGCTCGGGCTGCTTCCCGCCGTGGAGCGCGCCTCCCCAGCACAGCCAGCCACAGATGTGTCTGAATCCCCGCAGAGATGGCTTAGGGCTGGAGGCTATTCCTTCTCTTGCGCCACCCCGGTTCAGGATTCCAGCTACCCTGCAGTTGTCTATGGAGTGGGTTTCTGTCTCCAAGCGCAGCCAAGTGTTACCTCTTCCCCAGAGACAGTTCTATGAGCGTGTTCGGACTCTGTCTCTTCTCTTTGTCTCTCAGGCGCTGCGTGCTTGCGCCATGTTGGGCTGGGGATCTTACCTCCCCTGCCCGTCTGGGCTGGCCCGTTTTTGGATCTCCCCCGTTCGCCCCCACTCACTCAGGTATCCTTGAGGTTCTATTCCTTCTAGAGTTCGTATTTTCTCCTTCTGCTCTCTCAGATGAGCGTAATATCCTTCTCAGTTCAAAAAATGGTTCGGAAGGAGTTTACAGAGCTCCCTTCCTCTCTGCCATCTTGGCTCCACCCCTATATACTGTATATTCTATAACATAAGCAACATATTTACATGTTGTCTAACAATGCATTTATATTTATATGTGTATATATATTTATTTACATATACTATAAGCAATGTATTATGCCATCTAACAATGTGCACATATATCTGTGTGATACTTATGAGATGTCTGAAGTTTAGAAAGAACAAAGGAGTTAAAACTTTTCAAGGGAATATTTCATTATTTTTCCCTCTTCAGTTTAATCACACAGTTACAGAAGTCTTTGGGGGTAGTTTATGCACAAAATATTTCTGTTAATTGGAATCTATTAATGAAAAAAAATTAAATTAGTATCTGGAAAATACTTTCCATTTATAATAAATAATCAAATGTAATGAGCAATAATTTAATAATTCAGAGTTGGAATTATTAAATATTGTAATTCTACAAACAATCTGTGCAACAGATTATTAACCATACTTAAAGGTATTTATTTGGGCGGCTGAGTGGCTTAGTCAGTTAAGTATCCGACTTTGGCTCAGATTTAAGAAAGCTGGTTTGTGAGTTTGAACTTCGTATCAGGCTCTGTGCTGACAGCTTTAGATTCTGTGTCTTCTTCTCTCTGCCCCTCCTTTGCTTGCACTCTGTCTCTGTCTCTCAAAAATGAATAAATATTAAACATTTTTAAAGGGTTTATTAATTTATTTTGTGTTTATATTACAAGTCTGACATTTTGAAATGTTACTGCATTTGCCATAATTTTCATGGAAAAGACAAATTTATCACTCACTTAAAAAAATAAAGGGGATTTTTTTTTTATGTGCATCACAACTCTGATAACCAAAAAGGCTTGCAAACATGTAGGTTATTTATTCAACATCAGTGGCTAAATCTCAGAAAGGACAGTGAAGTTAGTGATGTTCTAACTTGCATTATTCCTGTACTCATCTCTCAGCTCTATGGTAGCCATATAAACCAATAGCTTCACAAATACAGTAACCATGAAAACTGGAAGGCTGGTAGCCACTGGGTGGCAAAATGAGTTTGAAATCCCCAAAAAGGTCCATTTCTAAAGAATTGCTCTATTTAACCTGTGTGGCTACTATTTGAAAATTTTGTTCCACAAACCATTTGTGTTAGAACTAATGAAAAACATACTCAGTGTGATTAGTCTTTACCCTGGAATATTTGTTGATATTAATTGGCAAAACTTGATTACCATTGCACCTGAGACAATGGGGAAAATAAGAGGATGACCAAAAAACTTAAAAGGGAAATCAGGAGAATGAGATGTCTATAGGATGCTTTGGAAAACCCCAACGTACTGCTGCAAATTTGGAATGATGTACATATGTGCATGGTCCTCTACATGCCCAAGAAATATTTGAGAAAGCCCTTATCTCTCATTTAGAGCTGATCATGTGGCTCTGCACAAATGGTGTGAAGACCTCAGCCAGGCTGTAAATTGCCAGGGTGAAGAAGGAATCCCCAAATATGCTGATTGTACATTGTGGTCAAGACTAAGAGATTACTTAGTTCAAGGAATTAAGGAAATCTCTGTCTGATTTCTAGATAACAAGTATTGAAGCAGAAACTTTATTGGTCACACAATAAAAATAATACAAACTTCAGTGAATTACTTTAGAAAACTCAACAAGCGAGCAGACCCAGTGGCAAAAACAACAAATAGACATGATGGTGTTGTACTCTGGGTGAGGAGTATCTGATTACAAGGCTTCCAACATTAGATTACTTAAAATGGCTAGTATAAATAAATAAAATATCCAGTTAAAAAACAAAAGCAAAATATCTAGGCATGCAAAGAAAAAGGAAAGAATGCCTCATATCTAGAAAAAAATTAACAGACCTGTATTTGAAGGAGCCCACATGTTAGATTTATTTGACAGACTTTAAGTTAGCTGCATTAAAAGTAATCAAAGAACTATAGAAATCCATGTTTCTAAAGACCTATAAAATGTATAAGAATAAGATCACATAAGAAAGACGACATCAATAAAAAGATTAAAATTATAAAAAAGAACGAAATATAATTTTGGAATTGAGGAGTATAATAATGGCAGTGAAAAATGTATGAGAGATACTTGGTAGCAGATTTGTGCTAGCAGAAGATGTAATTAACATTCCTGAAGATAAGTATATTAAAATTAGTCAATCAGAGGAAGAGAAAGAAAAAGAAGGAGTAAAAATTAACAGACTCTGAAATCTGTGGGACACAGATGGTACCAACCATACCAAAATGCACATAAATGTGATTCCCTGAAAGTAAGAAGAGAGACAAAGGGGAAGATACAATATTTGAAAAAATAATGGCTAAAAATTTCCCAAATTTGATTAAAACACTAATTTAAATATCCAAGGAGCTTAACAAATCAGGTATGATACATTAAAAAAACAACAACAAAAAAACCCTTGATCACTCACAAAGTCTTGAAGCCAGATACTTGAAAGCAACAACAGAGAGGTTATTCATCATATACAAGAGCTAATAAATGAAATTAGCTGATTTAAGAAAGCAAGAAGGCCAAAAATATTCAAAAGTGAAAGAAAAAGACTGTCAACCAATATCCAGTCTTTCTAGGAAATAAAATTGGGACAAATGGACACCTTCCTGAAGAATTATGTATTTGAACTTGATTTATATCATATGTAAAAATTAATTAAAACTGTATCATGTATTTAAATATAGTAACTAAAACTATAAATTATAACTCTGTGAAGAAAATGTAGATGTCCATCTTTGTGACCTTGGATTAGGTAATTGATATAACAACAAAAACATAACTAGTAAAGAAAATAAAATTGACTTCATCAAAATTAATAATATTTTTGTTTCAAAAGACACTTACAAATAATGTATACAATGGGAAAATATATGTCATTTCTCCTGTATACAATATCAGATATATTTATATTACCAGACATGTTACTTAGTCTAATAATATATCAGATATAATATTTATGATATCAGGTATATTTATCAGATACATATCATGTATCTGATTAAGAACTGGTATCCGGACTAAAGAATTTTCACAGCTCAAAATCAGAAGACAAAAAGGAACCCAATTTTAAAAAGGGTCAAGGGTTTGAATGGACATTTTTTTTTTCCCCAAAGAAATACCTAAGTACCCAGTAAGCACTGGAAAAATGCTTGAATAAAAAAACCAATGTAACATGTAATTCTTACTAGAATGGCTAAAATAAAATTTATCAAAGGTAAGTTTGTCAAATAAAAATTTGAACCTTACCACTTTGATAGTGAGATTTTAAAATGATGAAACCTATTGAGAATCAGTTTGCAATTTCTTACAATATTGACGTAAGTCTACAACATGATCCAGTATTGCCTACCAAGTATATAACCAAGAGAATTTAATATTCGTTTCCAAAGAAAAACTTGTACACTAACTACATTAGCAGCATTGTGTGTAGTATGCAAAGAGCAGAAATAGTAGAGATACCCATCAACAGATGGATAATCAAATTGTGTACATTAATAAAAATTATTATTTAACAACAGTTAACAGGGATGAAGTACTGATGAATGCCTCGACATGACAAATTTTGAAAGCATTTTAAGGAAAATAAGTCGGCCGCAAAAACTCACATACTGAATAGAATTTATATGAAACATAATTGAAATTTATAGGAAGTCGAATAGGAAATTGCTGCGGTTGAGGTCAAGGAGGCTGTTTCCTACTTTCTCCTCGAGGATTTTGATGGTTTCCTGTCTCACATTCAGGTCCTTCAGCTATTTTGAGTTGATTTTTATGTATGGTTTAAGAAAGTGGTCTAGTTTCATTCTTCTGCATGTTGCTGTCCAGTTCTCCCAGCACCACCTGCTAAAGAGGCAGTTTTTTTTTCCATTGGATACTCTTTCCTGCTTTGTCAAAAATTGGCCATACATCTGTAGGCCTAGTTCTGGGTTCTCTATTCTATTCCGCTGGTCTATGTGTCTGTTTTTGTGCCAGTACCATACTGTCTTGATGATGATAGCTTTGTAGTAGAGGCTAAAGTCTGGGATTGTGATGCTTCCCGTTTTGGTTTTCTTCTTCAATATTACTTTGGCTATTTGGGGTCTTTTGTGGTTCCATACGAATTTGAGGATAGCTTGTTCTAGCTTTGAGAAGAATGCTGGTGCAATTTTGATGTGGGTTGCATTGAATGTGTAGATTGCTTTGGGTAGTAACAACATTTGCACAACGTTTATTTTTCCAAACCATGAACAGGGAATATTTTTTCATTTCTTGGTGTCTTCTTCAATCTCTTTCGTAAGTTTTCTAGTTTTCATCATATAGGTCTTTGACATCCTTGGTTAGGTTTACTCCTAGGTATTTTATGGTTTTTCATGCAATTGTGAATGGGATCAGTTTCTTGATTTCTCTTTCGGCTGCTTCATTTTTGGTCTGTAGGAATGCAACTCATATCTGTACATTGATTTTGTACCCTGCAACTTTACCAAATTCTTTGATCAGTTCTAGAAGGCTTCTGGTGGAGTCAGTTGGGTTTTCCATGTAGAGTATCATGTCATCTGTGAAAAGTGAAAGTTTGACTTCTTCTTTGCCAATTCTGATGCCTTTTATTTCCTTTTGTTGTCTGATTGCTGATGCTAGGACTTGCAGCACTATGTTAAAAAACAGTGATGAGAGTGGACACCCCTGTCATGTTCCTGATCTCAGTGGGAAAGCTTTCAGTTTTTCACCATTGAGGATAATATTAGCTGTGGGCTTTTTATAAACTGCTTTTATAATGTTTGGGTAAGTTCCTTCTATTCCGACTTTCTCAAGGGTTTCTATTAAGAAAGGGTGCTGTATTGTGTCAAATGCTTTTTCTGCATCTATCAACAGGATCATATGGTTTTTATCCTTTCTTTTGTTAATGTGATGTATCTCATTGATGGATTTGCGAATATTGAACCAGCCCAGTAACCCAGGAATGAATCCCACCTGATCGACACATCCCTAAAGGCAAGGGAAATGAAAGCAAAAATGAACTAATGGGACCTCATCAAGATAAAAAGCTTCTGCACTGCAAAGAAAACAATCAAGAAAACTAATAGGCAACAGACAGAATGGGAAAAGATAGTTGCAAATGACATATCAGATAAAGGGCTAGTATCTAAAATACACAAGGAACTCACCAAACTTCACACCCACAAAACAAATAACCCAGTGAAGACATGGGAAGAAGACATGAAAAGACACTTCTCCAAAGAGGACATCCAGATGGGCCTACAGGCACATGAAATGATGCTCAACATCACTCATCAGGGAAACACAAATCAAAACCATGCTGAGATACCACCTCATGCCACTCAGAGTGGCTAAAATGAACAAATCAAGAGACTATAGATGCTGGCGAGGGTGTGGAGAGATGGGCACCCTCCTACACTGTTAGTGGCAATGTAAACTGGTGCAGCTGCTCTGGAAAACAGTGTGGATGTTTCTCAAAAAACTATCCATAGAACTCCCTTATGACCCAGCAATAGCACTGCTAGGGATTTACCCAAGGGATACGGAAGTGCTGATGCAAAGGGGCACATGTACCCCAATGTTCATAGCAGCAATGTCAACAATAGCCAAAACATGGAAAGAGCCTAAATATCCATCACCTGATGAGTGGATCAAGAAGATGTGGTATATATATACAATGGAGTACTACATGGCAATGAGGAAGAATTAAATCTGGCCATTTGTAGCAAAGTGGATAGACCTTGAGGGTGTCATGCTAAGCGAAATAAGTCAGGTGGAGAAGGACAGATACCATATGTTTGCACTCATAGGTCTAACAGGAAAACAGGAGAAACCTAATGGAGGACCAGGGGGAGGGGAAGAAGGAAAGAGAGTTGGGGAGAGAGAGGGATGCAAAACCTGTGAGACTGTTAAATACTGAAAACGAACTGGGGGTTGAAGGGGAAGGGGGAGGGGGGAAAAGAGATGGTGGTGATGGAGGAGGGCACTTGTGGGGAAGAGCACTGGATGTTATATGGAAACTAATTTGACAATAAACTATTTAAAAAAACTACACATTAGCATAAAGAATTGGTTCTCCAAAATAACATGTCAAGTAAAGCCTATGTTATACCTTCAAAAAATAAATAAAAAAATAAAACTCACACACCAAAAAGAAATTTATAGGAAGTACGAAGATTAAGCAAATCAAATTTATATAAAGGTAATGAAATTTATATGAAGCACCAAGAATAAGCAAATCCGTTATAGCAGAAGTAGATTAGTGGTTGTAAGGGATCAAGAGGAAGTGAGCAATGGGCATAGTACAGAATTTCTTTGTAGGATTATAGAAATATTCTGAAATGAGAGAGTAGTGATAATTGTACAACTCTATCAAGAAACTAAAAACAACTGAATCATAAACTGTAAAGTTAGGTGGTATGGCACATAAATATAAATAAATATTCTGTTTATATAAGAAAACTTTATGAATGTTATAATGTCATAAATAGAAATGTATCAATAGAAAAAATTAGTTTCACTTTAAATCACTTGCCAGTGCTTAAACTTGCACCTATTCTTTAAAAATTTCTTTTTATATTTATCTGTTTTTGAAAGACAGGCAGAGCATAGCGAGGAGGGGCAAAGAGGGAGAGACACAGAATCTGAAGCAGGCTCCAGGCTCCGAGCTGTCAGCACAGAGCCTGATGCAGGCTTCGAACCCACGAGCAATGAGATAATGACCTGAGACAAAGTAGGAAGTTTAACCAGCTGAACCACTCAGGTGCCCAAAAGTTGCACATATTCTTATCTAACTCTGCATTTGCATCTATATTTATACTTCATAAATTTGTGTTCAGTGAATAAGGGTCACTTTCCTTTGTATATTTATTTTGGGAAACGTTTGTTTCCTCCCTGAAATTTCTGTTTATTGTAAAATTGTATGAGTTCTATACATGATTAGCATGAAATAAATGCACTCCTACATCTTTAAAATTTATGTTACATGACTTATTACATTACCCACTTAAAGAAGTATAAGAATGTTGAATTAAAATGAAGCTGAGTGTTGAGAACTTTGGAAAATGTCAAGTTGTTTTGAAGTAATATGTTTTGCACTAATGTTATTCTATTCACTACACTGCTGTAGAGGTTAAGTAAAGTCTCAGATGCTTTGCAAGGTATAATAAATAAAATAAGAATAACTTCATCTCTTCGTTATGTAAACTCTCTAAAGTCTAAAAGGAGTCAGGATATTGCATGAAACAGCTTGATATTCATGAAAATTCCAAGCAATTGCTAAACAAAACAATTCCAGATTCACATAAAAAGAAATTTTATTCACAAAATTGTAATAATACTTTAACCTCAGTGTCTATAAGTATCTCTAGATCAAACAGAAAAGGTTTTCTCTAATAGAGAGGAAAGGAGGACTAGTAGGAACATTGTTGGAGTATAGGGCAAGTAGATGGGCTGCTGAGCAGATGGAAAGATACAGGAAATATATTCCTCTGTGGTCAGCCAATTTTCAGAGTCAACTTTTAAGGTCTGTTTTGCAGTTTAGTGCTTGTTTAAACTTGGGGCAATCCAGAGTTTAGGGACCTGTGAAGTGAACAGAAACCTGATTAAATTTCATGGAACCAAATCAGTCTTAGGTAGTGGTTATTGTAATCACTTGGTCAATTTCAATTATGTTCAAGACTTAATTATGAAAGACCAACTATTGGTACAGCCACTCTGGAAAACAGTGTGGAGATTCCTCAAAAAATTAAAAATAGAACTACTCTATGACCCAGCAATTGCACTACTAGCTATTTATACAAGGGAACAGGTGTGCTGTTTCAATGGGACACATCCACCCCAGGTTTTCTAGCAGCACTATCAACAATAGCCAAAGTAGAGAAAAAGCCCACATGTCCATTGCTAATGAATGAGTAAAGAAGGTGAGGTATATATATACAATGGAGTATTATTCGGCAATCAGAGAATAAAGTCTTACCATTTGCAACTTCATAGATGGAACTAGAGTGTCATGCTAAGCAAAAGTAGAGCAATACAAATATCATATGACTTCACTCATATGAGGACTTTAGATACAAAATGGATGAATATAAGGGAAGAGAATAAACAATAATATAAAAACAGGGAGGGGGACAAAAACATATGATACTCATAAATATGGAGAACAAACAGAGGGTTACTGGAGGAGTTGTGGCAAGAGGGTTAATGGGTAAGGGGTATTAAGGAACCGAAATCATGTTGCATTATATGCTAACTAACTTGGATGTAAATTTAATAAAAATACAAATAAATAAAAGAAAAAATAAAAGACCAATGATTACATGTGAGGCATTCTCTATATTTATATAACTGCACCAAAAAATGATCTATGTCTCCCTATAAATTCTGCAAAATACATGATTTTGCTGTGGCTTTCTCTTTATGTCTAACCTTTAAATTCTCTCTGTTTCATCATCAAAGTATACTCTTTAATACTAGTGATTATGAAACATTCTGAGAGTATGAGTCTGCAGTCAGAAAGGTCTGGTATTCCAACTTCATTCCATTCAGTACAACTACTAAGAACTTAAGATGAGTTTGCTTAGAGTCTCAGATGCTATTTATATACTTTTAAGATGATTTAAAAACATATTTAATGTAGCATTAAAATGCTTATTTCAAAACACAATATAGGGGTGCCTGGGTTGTTCAGTCAATTAAGTCTCCTACTCTTAATTTCGACTCAGGTCATGATCTCACAGTTTGTGAGTTTGAGCCTGGCTTCAGGCTCCATGCTGACAGCAAGGAGCTTGCTTGGGATTCTCTCTTTCCCTCTCTCTGCCCTTCCCCTTCTCGCACCCTCTCTTGTTCGCTCTATCAAAATAAATAAATAAACATTAAAAACAATAACAACAACAATATAGTAGGTCTGAAAACAGAGAAAGGCAGAGAGTGAGAAATTATATTTTACCCTGCCTTATTGCAAACCTTGTTAATGGACAAATCAGTATTTATCAAACTAAATGATATATTTACTTTGAATATTGTAGTCAAATAAGGATTTGTCACTGTGTCAGACAAATATGTCTTCAAACTATGATTTTTCTTTTTAAGAAATACTTAAATTTTTAAGAATCTTGAAAAATGTGTCCACTAATTTGATAGATTTTATGCAAAGCCTGAATAAACCTGAAAGTGCTATAAAAGTAGCAATTAATATTTTTATTTAAAAGGTCTTTGTTAATTATAAGATGACAATAAATTATTCACTTTACATTTGTTTTATTTCTAATTATTCATTGATTCATATCTTTTGTTATTTTACTGATTTTTGGCATTTATTTTTTGAAGTATTAGTACTGTCATGAATTCATGGACTTGTTTATCAAATGGAAATCTGAGTTTTTGCCATTTACACATATCTTAACTGTATTTCCCAACCTGCATTCTTTGTTTGATAATGGAATTAAGGACATGTAAAAATTCTTAGTAATGATGTGTTCAAATTGGTAGGAGCAAGTAATCATTTTTATTTCTTCTTTCATTTCTAAGATAGGATCATCACAGCTGTGAAACTTGATAAATATTGAACACTATTTGTTTCTTTCCCCCTGAATTCTTAAGTATATGTCTGTCTTATATAAATTGCAAATAATTTTATTGTATGAGCAGTTGGTGAATTCATAAATTTAATTATTTATCTAACCAGGAGATATGGAAAAATTGCTTTTTTTTAAATCAATTTTTTTCCATAATATTTTATTGTCAAATTGTTTTCCATACAACACCCAGTGCTCTTCCCCTCAAGTGCCCTCCACCATCACCACCACCTGACTTCCCCCCCCCCCCCCCCCCCCCCCCCCCCCCCCCCCCCCCCCCCCCCCCC
>NC_043703.1:25235451-25258215 GCF_006229205.1 Suricata suricatta | reverse complement strand
GAAAGTGGTCTAGTTTCATTCTTCTACATGTTGCTGTCCAATTTTCCCAGCACCACCTAGAGAATCCAGAGCTGGGCCCACAAATGTATGGTCAATTAATTTTTGACAAAGCAGGAAAGAGTATCCAATGGAGAAAAGACTGCCTTTTTAAATCAATTTATACTCCATGTTTTCCTCATCCAAGCTATGTGAAAGTTCTATATAGATGCATCCTGAAAAATGGTTGTGTATTGGAAAATAGAATGATCAAGTACAAATTTTTTAAATGTGTAATTATTGTGAGAAACTACTTCATTAGAAATTAGTGAAGTTAAAAATTAAAAAGACTGACAATACCAGATGTTGGTGGGAATGTGAAGCAACTGGAATTCTTGCACATTGCTAGTCAATGATGCAAACACTTTGGAAACCAATGGCTAGTATTTCTATGAGATTTTTGTACTTTTAACGGTGCAGAATTTGGGGCCAGAGATAAGCAAATGTACACACATGTGTTTTGTTATATTTAATTTATTTAAAAAAATTGTCACTATTGATCTGTGGATATATACTGATATACATACATCAGATACACACATACATATACAGATGTAGTAGAAGAGAAAGGAGGCAGGGGGAGGGAGAGGCCGTTACACAGATAGTCATTTGAAGGTGATCCAGGGAAACAACCCATTATTCATTCATTTTTAAGTTATCAAATCTAAAGATTATAAACACACACACATATACACATAGAACATATATATATATACATGTATATATATAATGTTTTTATTTGCCAAACACATTTTTATATAATGTATTTATATATTGCACACATATATAATAGGTATATGTGTGTACATGTGATAAAGACAGATTTCTTACTGCTTGTATTTTTTCACATGTCAGTATAAACATATGAATGTAAATTAAAACACCTACTTGAAAACCAGGTATTCTAGATTAAAATCCAAGCTGAAAATTTAGGAAATTTCCCTAAGGGCTATTGACATTTCTTCACAGGCTATATGATCAAGACATAGTCTGCATTTCAAGGTTTTTTTTTTTTTTTTTTTTTTTTGGTATCATGGATTTTAGAATAGTGACCACCCTGGGAAAGAGAGAAAGTACATCCCTTCAAATCAAAGGGTGATATTATCACTTTACAGAAGACTGCCATACTTACTTCCCATCATTTTATAATAGAAACCATTCACATATGGTCATATGTCTTGACTTTATTTGCTGTCCTCACTGAAATTTCAGACAAGAGGAATTGAAAAAAAAAAGATGCTAAATTTCAAGTGTTTGCTCTGCTATGAGAAAGTCTTTTGTTTCTGACGTAGGGATCTAATGTCTTTGACCAACATCCATAAAATTGTGTTAGACTAACTGATTCTAAGTAGGGTAAACTTTTACGGCCTTCACAGTTCTTAACATTTACTAGCTCTATGACTATGACACTGTATTAATTTTCTAGGACTGTTGAAATAATATATCATAAAATGGATAACTTAATAGAAATGGGGCGCCTGGGTGGCTCAATCAGTTAAGTGTCCAACTTCAGCTCAGGTCATGATCTCGCAGTTTGTAGGTTTGAGCCCTGCATCAGGCTCTGTACTGACAGCTAGCTCAGAGCCTGGAGCCTGTCTTCAGATTCTGTATTTCCCTCTCTCTTTGACCCTCCCCTGCTCAGAATGTTTCTCTCTCTGTCTCTAAAATAAATAGAAACAGTAAACAACAACAAAAAATGTATTCTCTCATTGTACTTGAGGGTAGAAGTCTAAAATCAAATTGTCATTAAGGCCATGCTCCATGACTCTGTGCTTTCTTTTATACTCTACGTAGAATGCTTTCTGAGGTGCCTGGGTGGCTCAGTTGGTTAAGTGTCTGACTTTGGCTCAGGTCACGATCTAATGGTGTGTGGGTTCAAGCCCCATTTTGGGTTCTGTGCTGACAGAGCCTGGAGATTGCTTCAGATTCTGTGTTGCTCCTCCCCCACTCACAAAATAAACATTAAAATATTTTATCTCTCACAAAAATAAACATTAAAAATATTTTTAAAAAGAATGCTTCCTTACCTCTTTCTAGCTTTTGCTGATGACTATCCATCCTTAGCATTTCTTGACTTGCAACTGTATCATTCCATTTTCTGCCATCACATGGCAGTCTCCCTGTATCACTGTTCCTGCATCTGAATTCCTCTATCCTTGTAAGTACAGCAGTCATATTGGACTAAAAGCAATCCCTACTCCAGTGTGACCTCATTTTCACTTTATTACCTCTGCAATGACCCAATTAAGTTTCCAACTAAGTTCACATTCTGAGCTGCTGGGTTTAGGTCTTTGGCATATCTTCTTGAATTTCGGACATTATTCAACACATTATGAGAGAACTTTCCTAACAAAATGCATATTTTGACCTACCAATCAATAAATGTTTACCCTAAATGCTACTATGTCTCAAGCATTTCACTTTGGTTTTTTAGATATCATTATTTAATACATAAAAATCACTGTCTCCTGCACTATATATTGCTGTGGTTCACACATACCTTAAAATTGAAATATCAAGATACTGCAAAATAGAAACAATCATTTACTCACATTCGTATGAGAAATAACTATTTATAGCAAGATGAAATTTATAACCTAGATATTTTGGAAGGTTGCAATTGCAATTCAAATAATAATTTTACATGATTCACATGTTAAAGGAAAAACACATTTAAATGGTTTCTGACTACAATATGATTTTACCTGATAAAATTATGTAGATTAAATGTTTATGTGATGGTGGATGGTATATTTCATCAATATTTGGAAAATTACTGGCATTCTGGTCCAGTGTATTCAGGTACTTTTCTTTAGTACCTCTGGAAAGGCTATTTTAACAAATGAATTTAGGTAATAAGATTTAGGTAATAAGAACCAAATCTATATGTAGGAATAAATCAGTATTCCATTTACTTAACAGTTATTTAAATATTTATGATATGTTAAAGTATATATATAATCAAAACTATAAGTAAAATAGTGCTTGTATTAGAGTATATCTTCTCACAATATCACTGTATACAATCAGGTAAGAGTGTCCTGATTTACAAGTCTACTCTTTTTTCAGGACTCTTGTTCTGATTTGCCTTTCATCATCTAGGTCCTGGGCCAAGCCACTACCACACTAACTCATGCTTAGGTTTATCTATAATGTACAGATAATGTATTTACATAGTATACACTATATTAATTATTAATATACCCATGAGTCTAACAAATGTTAAAGCCCAAAGCTCAAAGTTTTATTGTAATATTTTGGGGCGCCTGGATGGCTTAGTCAACTGAGCATCCAACTTAGCTCAGGTCATGATCTCAGTCTGTGATTTTGAGCCCCACATCGGGGTCTGTGCTGACAACTCAGAGCCTGGAGCCTGTTTCAGATTCTGTGTGTGTGTCTCTCTCTCTGCCCCTCCACCTCATGCTCTGTCTTTCTCTGTCTCTGAAAAAATAAATAAATCTTAGAAAATTAATGTGTCAGTCTTTCCATACGTATTTTGAAATAGTCTACTATGCTAAAAAATGACAACCTAATGAGTAAATCAAAATAGAAATAGTAGTAAAATGTCAAAGAATCTTTCTTCATTATCAAACAAATGAATAAAATCCTTCTTTAAGACAACTTCTTATATCACACTCTAAATTGACCCTATGTGTAGCAATTTCAGTTATGGTTTAATTATTCATTTAATTCTTTGTGTGTTGGTATTCCCAGCTTTGTATGGCTCAATTTAGTATTTAAAACCAGGCTTATATTTCATACCTCTTTACTGGAGGCATATATTTAAAATCAAATCTGCATGTGTCATTTGTTAAAAAATTAATATATAAGCCTTAGCAAATTGAGAAGATAATTCTGTCTGACATAATTGCCACACCATTTGGGGCCTCATTATTTCCAGATTTCTTTTTTTTTTTTTTAATGTTTATGTCATTTGAGAGAGAGATAGCAAGTGGTGGAGGGTGGTACAGAGAGAGGGAGACAGAGAATCCCAGGTATGCTGTACACTGTCGTGGCAGAGCCCAATGTGGGGGCTTGAGCTCATGAACTGTGAAATCGTGACCTGAGCCAAAATCGAGTAGGATATTTACCTGACTGAGCTACACAGGCGCCCCTATTATTTTCAAATTTCTGTGTGAAGGCTAAGACAGTCACCAGTAAAGAGCAAATCTCAATATTTGAAACAAGAATATTTGGAAAGTTTGGGGGAACCTGGTGGCTCAGATGATTAATCATCTGACTCTTAATTTTGGTTCAGGTCCTGATCTCCCGGTTCATGAGACTGTGCCCGCCTCGGGCTCTGTGCCAACAGGATGGGTCCTGCTTGGGTTTCTTTCTCTCCCTCCCTCTGCCTCTCTGCTGTGCTTTCTCACTCTTAAATAAATAAACATAAGGGGTGCCTGGGTGGCTCAGTCGGTTAAGCCTCCGGCTTCAGCTCAGGTCAGATCTCATGTTCGTGGGTTCGAGCCCCGCATCCAGCTCTGTGCAGACAGCTAGCTCAGAGCCTGGAGCCTGCTTTCGGTTCTGTGTCTCTTTCTCTCTCTGCCCTTCCCCCTCTCATGCTCTGTCTCTCTCTGTATCAAAAATAAATAAAACATTTAAAAAAATAAAAAAAATAAAACGAGGAAGCAAATTATTAAAAAATAAATAAATAAACAAACATAAAAAAAAGAATATCTGAAAAGGTTTGAGAGACATGAAAACATATGGGCCTCTAAACTTCTGATAATGCTTTCTGTTGTAATTTCCATCCTTGAGAAAACTAACGATCTTTTGAAGGGAAAACTAAAATTTCCATCATGTTCCAACATTTTTTTCTCATCTTCGTCACTAAAATGTACTTAGCAAATAGATTTCTAGGGATAAAATGATGAAAAGAATAAATTCATTAATATTTTTGAGAAACGTGTAGGTCTGACATTTGGGTGATTTTCAGACTAGACAAATGTAATATACAACAGTATATTCATATTCAAAGTACATTCAGTGTGCAACTTTGGACAGCCAGTTGCAGTTCTGGTTGCTTAATGATGTGGTTAATAAAACTGAATCAAATCTTGACTTCTGACATGAAACACAGAAGTAGTAGGAAATATTTTACATGTAGAGACATTAATTCAAAGACATTAAGAAATGGGGCACCTGAGTGGCCCAGTTGGCTAAGCATCTGACTTCAGCTCACAGTTCTTGAGTTCAAGGCCTACATTGTGTTCTGCGCTATCGATAGCTCAGAGCCTGGAGCTTGCTTTGGTTTCTGTATCTCCCTCTTTCTGCCCCACCCTAGCTCATGTTCTGTCTGTCTGTCTGTCTGTCTCTCTCTCTCTTCTGAAATATGAATAAACATTAAAAAATAAAAACAAAACAAAACAAAGACATCAAGAAATAAAAGTGCTACCCACCTTTTCCCAATTTTATCTAACAAGGTCCAAAGTGCATGGTTATAGGAATAAATTGATGAGAATTGCATCTTGAAAAATTGTGTCAGTTGCTTCTAGTATATGAGTAATTATGGCCAAAAGAGATTATATTGAAATAAGATCCATAATCTCAGTGAGGTTGGCAGAGGTCACATGGTAAGAAACAAAGTGCATAAAGTCATTAAACAAGCAGCAACAGTGGTTCAGTATTCTGATATTAGGGAGTGAACTAAAAAACAGGGCTATTTGGCTACAAATAAGTAATGATGCATTTCCATAAAATTAAAGTTATAGGCAACCTGTTAGTGCCTAACTTGAATCATGAAAACTAAAAACAAAACAATCACCAGATGTAGACTTAAAAAATTCTTTCTGATATACAAATACCTTTCATTTGTTAAATTGATGCTGAAACATATCCAGTGATCAAGACTTCAGTAACCTAGGAGAAGTCACCAAGAACTCTGCCATTATCAAGAATTAGTTAGAAGAATACTATGATTATGTAATGTTGCCTAGCCATGAGATGGTCATATTTTTTTTAATTTCATAGAATTACACCAAGTCTGCTAGGAGCAAGGCAATAACCCCAGTTAGATATAAAAATAAATGTAGAATTATTAAGTAATACTGTATTTTTATAGTTGTGTTTAATGTAACTATAGTAATGATTTTAAACAGCTTTGATGTTTAATTTGTGAATTAAGGCTTTAGAGCAATCATTAAAAAGTGTTTAAGGAAATTATATTAAAGGTAGACTACATTGAAATTCTCAACATTTTCCTTATTAGATATTTGAATTGTTTAAAATGATCATTAAAATGAGAACACTTGTGGGTTATCCTTTCCATATACAAAATGTATGTATCCTTAAAATACATAAATGCTCTTTTACTTTTCCCCTAATATTCTTCAAAGGGACATGAAAGTATTTGTCCTTGCTATTATTTATTTGTACACCTAAATAGAAATGTGAAACTTTATGGACTATTGGAATGTTCAGTCAAGCTTAATGATTTTTGCATATTTCAAATGTAGTATCTCTCATTTAGACTAAAGGAGATACAGAACTACATGAGAAATTAATTTTGGTCAAATTTCACTTTAGTCCATGTGAGATACCTCTCTGAAATGTTTTAAGATTATTTCTTAGTAATTTGATTTTATATTTGCCTCACACATATTTAACAACAAACCTAATGCTTGCATTGGTTTGAAGTATCAAAAGTAATACTGAATCTCTAAAGAAATCTCATTAACCAGTGCTTCCATAAGAAATAAGTGAGATTTCTGTGGGTTGTTCATACTCTGTCTCCTTCCAATTACCAGTTTGGCAAGTGTGAAAAATGGATGGGTTTTAGAGAATGACGTAAGATGATGGTGACTTCATCAAGGAGAGACTCCATTGCTGACTGCTCTGTTAGAAGTTATTTCTCTTTTGAAGTAAATATCATCCCAAGAACTTACTGTCTATATGAATAAAAAGGCTTTCACAAAATGTTTCCATTTTCTCCACGCTAAATTATAAAGATATTGTTGCAGCATACCTTGTTTCTTAATCTATACTAAATTTGGCATAGTCTTTGTTATGAGGTAGGGAGTAAAAATGTGAATTACATTATTTAAAATAAGGATGAACATTCATTCTAAGTGTTATGTTCCAAATAAAAAAATTGCCTTTTTAAAAGTCTGCTTTACATTGATATATAGTAGTTATGGCATGATGTCTCTAATTTGCATATATGTAGGTTTTACATTTTAGTCTTTTACGTGTTTCTTTTTCAGTCAAATGTACATATATTTGGATATTTTGTTTACCTTTTTTCTTAAGCTCTATTATTAAGTTATATATTCATTCAAAATATATTTAATGATTACTCATTATGTGTTAGTCATAGTTTTTATTGTTTGAGTTACCTGGACCTGACTTATGGAATTTAAATTCTTGTGCTAACAGAATAAAATAAAGAGGAAAAATAATTTCATGTAATGGCCAGTGCTGTGAAAGAAAACAGATCAGAACTGATAATGAGGGATGTGTGCAGAAGCCAGGTGTTTTTGATAGAAATCACTAATATCTTCTCTGAGGAGGTGACATTTAAACAAAAACTTAATCTTGTGAACAGCTATAAGGAAAGCATTTCATACTAGAATGCAGCAAGTATAAAATCTCTGGGATAGAAATAAGCTTGGGGTGTTCAAGGAAGAAATGGAATCTGTTGTGGCCATAGCTATAGATATAGCATGTAGGAGAGATAACTTTTGAAGAGGTAGCTAAAGAAGAGTCTAGCAATGACTTTCAGGATCTTTGTCAAGGTATGTCTGCATGTGTATCTGTGTGTGTGTGGTTTTGTAAGATGTTAATCAAATGTGGCATGAAGGGATTAGAGGATTTTGTTCAAATGCATGACGAGTTCTGCACAAAATAACATGACACAAGTTGTTTTAGAGAGAAGACTATGAGAAAAATAAAGTGGCACCTGGGAAATGAATTTAGATAACAGGGAATTGGAATAAAAGGTAAACAGACTAGTTAAGGTCAGAGATGCTGATGCCTTGGGATTGAGTTTGGTATTGAAGGTGGTGATAAGTTGTTAAATTGGGGAAATGATTTTTAGTAGAACTGGCAGGTTGAGTCAATGGATTATAAGCTCTGAGGTGAAAAAATCAAAGATGACTTAATTGTTAAGATTTGAGTGTCAAGGTTAATGGTAACATTATGATTAAGAAGGAAGAAACTAAATAAAAAGGTTTGGAAGTGGAAATATCATGCTTTAATACTTTAATTTTACGATGCTTATTAAACAGCCAAATGGAGATGTTGCTCAGTAGATTATTGAATAAATATCTAGAATTAAAGAGGATTGCAGAAGCTAGTTATATAGATTTTAAAATCATTAGTCCCTAACATAGGATTGAATGAGATCACAAAGAGTCACATTCATGAACACCCCAACTACAAGCAACCATTTACTCTTTGTCCATTGGTTGTTATTGCCCATCTTCAACAGAATCCCCAATACCATATATATTATAGTCATTAAGTTCCTTTCTCTATTGTGCTCTTCCTTAATTCATCTTGCTGTTCATACTGCTCTCCTTGAGAATTTTCAGGTGATGGCTGCTTATTCTCATAAGTCATAAGTTTCTGCATAAAAATAAGATTCAGGGGCACCTGGGTGGCTCAGTCAGTTAAACCTCCACTCTTTATCTCAGCTCCGCTTATGATCTCATGGTCAGATGAGATCGAGTCCTCCATTGGCCTCTGTGCTGACAACATGGAGCCTGCTTGGGATTGTCTCTCTCTGTCCATTCCCTGCTTGCACACACTCTCTTTCTTTCAAAATAAGTAAATAAACTTATTTAAAAAGTAACTCTTTTTGTTTTAAAAAGAACTGTCAAACTGTTCTTAGGAGTGACAAACTGTGTTACAGTGCAATCGTCCATGAATAACATCTAGTTTCTCTGCTTTCTCTCCAGCATTTAGTATTATAGGTACTTTTTATTTCTATTAGGTGTGTAGTGATTTCTCATTGTTATTTTATTTGTACTTCTCTATTGGCTAATAATGTTGAACAGATTTTAACATTTTTTAAAATTATTTATGTGTGTCTTGATATACAGTGTTATATTACATTCACAGGTAAGATATAGTGATTTGACATTACTTAATGCTAACCACAATAAAGTATAATGAACTTCTATTACCATGCAACATTTTATATGCTTATTAGCCTAACAAATATTCTCATGCAGAATGTCTGTGTGTTTTATCTACCCATGTTCTGATTGAATTTTTTTACATATTAAGCTGTGGGATTTATTTATGTATTCCACATAATGGCCTGCTGTGGTCTGAGTGTGGTGGTTTTCCCAAAATATGTATGTTGAATCCTAATATTTGGAGTGATGGTATTAGCAGGTCAGGCCTTTGGGAGGTTATTAGGTCATGAGAGCCTAATTGTAGAAATACTTTTAACATAATCTTGTCCTGTTGGATAGTTTCTCCCTCCTTTGGGACCTAGTCAGTGACAACAGCCTTCTGTTCATGTCATAGGGTAAATTAATCAGTTTTCCTAAATATTTAATATGATGGTTCTAGAACTCAAAGAGGTCTACAGAAGAATGTGCTTACTTCTTTTTCTTTAAATAAGTCCTGTTCTCACTACCACACAATTTTCTTATTATTTTACTTATTTTATATATATTTTAATTTTTTAATGTTTATTTTTGAGAGATACACAGAGAGTGTGCACATGCAATCAGTGGAGGGCCAGACAGAGAGGAAGGCATGGAATCTGAAGCAGGCTCCAGGCTCTGAGTTGTCAGCACAGAGCCCAACATGGGCTCAAACTCACAAAATGTGAGATCATGTCCTGACCCGAAATCGGGTGCTTAACCAACCAAGCCACCCAGGTGCCCCAAGAATGTGCTTACTTTTTATTGAGAACAAGTTCATATTATAATAATATGTCCAGTAGTTTGAAGGGGTAAGTTACATCTTCCAAATCATTGTGCTCCCTAAGGATCCCTCCTGATGTTATAGTGGTTTTTAAATCTTCATAGGGGTTATGTCCTATCCTCTGGAGCCATGTGTCTTACTAGGCGTTTCCATCATATTTGACATTTGTTTTTATCCAGATCAATATTATGTCATCTTTTAATGGACCAACTTGATATTTTGAAGGATGCGTAGAAACTCCAGGTCCATTTGGACTATGCTATTTTAGAATGCAAAAGAAATAACATTTCTTTAGGGCAGAAATGTAAATCTTGTTTATTTCAAATGAATCAAAATGTTTCTGGTACTCCTTCCTGATAGTGATAGGAAGTAACACCATGTTATTTGGGATTAACACCATGTTAATCTGCTAAAATTGCAAGTAGACTATTAATTGGATGTTAAGGGATACTTCTGGTTTTCATAGGAGTGGGAATTATGAATTAAACAGAGATATAATAGGAAGCACCATCCATCTTTTAGGATGACATAACTCTCTCCATTCCCATTGGAGTACATTATAATTATTTTACAGTACACCCTAGGCTGGAATGATGGATAATTTCAAAGTCTTCTTGGCATATGTCATTATAAGTTAACCTGCAGACCAAGGATTCAGGATGAGGATTCTGCCCCACACCAAATATGCTTCTTCTAATAATACACCTTTCACATTTATCTGAACAGTGTGTTTCCTTTTGAAGCCAATTGACTTTGCAGTATTAATATTTCTACTTTATGTGGTGCAGGCTATGTTTTTATAGAGCTTTTAGTTATAAGTTACCTCCATCTCTTGGTGTATATGTGCTCCTGTTGATAAGTATTTCATGGAATAATTCACCCACATCAATAGATTCTTCCTTGTCTAACATTATGATCCACTCTGACTCACCCCCAGGATCAAGTACTACAACATGATCTCCCAGCTTCTGAGTGTATGCCAGCTCTGTCTTCGAGCCTCATTGGGGTATAGTCCTTTCCCCCCTTTATGAGGTCCAGCAGTTCTACATTCTTACTTTAGTGTGACCTAATCAAAATTATTGGTCAGAAAGGGAGGTCTGAGTAAATCTGGAGGGATTGTGTATTTCCTTGCAAGGCGCAGACAGTTGTGGGGAAGGGTTAATAGCTTTTCTTTGTGAGAAGAATGGGTCATTTCTATGAAGATAGTTGGTTTAGAATGATCTTATTTCAGAGTTTTTAAATTATCAATGTAGATTTCTCAATTCCAAGTCTCATTGATTCACTGCATTCCAAACAAAGTCAAAACAAATTAAACCAAAACCTTGGTATCACTGACTTGAAGTGACTAAGAATTTATTCTTCTTTGGAGCTGTATTACTTCTATGAATACACCTTGTGCTTTATACTCTAATATTTCTGTGGTCCAGTAAGAGATGACTGTCACTATAAGATGCCACGATAGCATCCTGACTTTCACGCTTGTCTTTAATTGGTTAATATTCATCCTTGAACTTTTCTGTTTTCTTTCTCCAGTGCATGAATGGCATTCTGCATAGGACCTCTAACTCCATTGTTCTCTTAATATTGTACCCTAACCGTAATTTTCTTCCACCTTTCATTCATTGCCGGAAGCCAGTATCTGGACTCACAAAGTTGAGAAAATTCTCCTTGTGAGGTAAGGCGGGTTTGGCAAGGCTCCCGCTGTCAGATGGTGACCTTTGTCTACCACTCCACCATTTCTGCTTGAGCACTGACCCCCATGGCACATTGCCAACTGTCATTGAGTAACTTGCCTTCTTATGCTAAAAATATGCCATATTGTACCTTGTGAAAGAGATTATAGGAATTTCTTCTTTTGTGCATATGGAAGCAAATATTACATTTCCTGAGAAACCTATTTTTCTTCCCCTCTCAAGAAAACAGTCTATTGAACTCTGTTCACAAAGGACTCACCTTTGCTTTTACTATGTTAAAACCATTGCCTTATATTTGAATGCTGAGGATACCTTCCTTCCCCATATGATAAGCATCTAAATAATATACAATCAATCACTATTGATAAAGATTATGCAAGAGTCTTCTACCAATCTATGTTCTGGGAAATTTTTACATACACATGAATTTGTCATCAGTAATCATTGTCGAAGGCAATTGCCACTCCTGTTTTGTACCCCATACATTTTTTTAAATAAATAAAGCTGACTCTGCGGTCAGAGCAGAGATGCCTACTTGCAGTGCAGAGATGTCTGACTGGAAAGCAGAGATGCCTGCCTGCTGTTCAGAAAGAATCTCATGGCTCTCTCATTCGCTTCCCCTTTCCCCAAATCTAATCTTTTTCATGCCAACACCATCCATCCTTTAGGGAAACTCTGGACCTGCTGGTGCTGGACTCCAGCAATTAATATCCTCTACCAGTTTTTCACCTGTGATTTTTTTTCTTGATTGCATTGTTCTTGAGTGTTATGAATTTTAATTGATTTACCTACTACAATTAATGGGATCCATATTTCCAGTATGCTGATAGGTGATCCAGCCCCAAATGTCCAACTGAAGTCTGCTCTTTTTAGCTATAGTTGTAAAGAATTATAACAGGATTCATAGGAAATCGATATTGGAATAGAGAGTTTTTAAACAGGAATTTTATTGGAGAGCACCCTCAGAGTCAACACAGGGATAGGAGTGGAAAAAGCAGAACAGGGCAAAATGAAGAGTTGAACTGCAATGCAGTTACAGCAGTCAAAGGCTTCAACAAAGCCTGACAGCTCTGGAACTGGAATGATTCATCCACATCATTGTTCTAAAGACAGGGAAACTGACATATGTACCCATAGGATTATCAGTTATTGGATATGGATGATCCCTAAGTGGACTTTATGGAAGAAGCACTTCATTAGGCTGAAGGCAATTTCCTGAAAGGGACTTACCTGAGAGTCCTCAACTTCTAAAACAACCAGCAGCTGGGAGAAAAAAATGTCTCAGAATTGAAGCGTAGATTTTCAAAATGGACCATTACATTTATTTCCCCTACTAATGTCTAAATTCTTTGCACCTAGCTGTTAAAGATTTAGCATCTTTCTCACCACTGTTAGTATAGAATTGTTCTTGGTTATTTCAGCAACTACATTAACAATCTACTTGTCAGACAAGAGACTTATGCTACACCAGCCCTGGATCTCCATGCCTTAAGTAATTTGGACATATTTCTTATTTGTTATACATGTCCAGAATGGATTGTTGAAGGGCTTTTCTCATAGTAATCATTTGAGGACCCACATTGAAGGAGAATAGTTTTGCTCAGTATTAGGTTGTTATAGCAATCAATTGCTCATTGATTCCTAGAGCTTCCACTTTAAAACGCAGTCTGTTGTTTTTGCTTTTTCTTCATTAAACAAAGCAGTTTTTATGGACTCTCAAATCTTAACAGGAGGCAGAAATAAAATTTTACTGTGTATGTAGGGACTATAATATCCATTTGATTCCTTAATAGTCCTAATGACTAAAACACTATTTAACACCTATAAAGGTAAGGGTCTAGTCACTTAGTTCCTTTTTTTAAAAATTTCTAATAATCTTTCATATTTACTAGGTTAGCCACTCTGTTCTGTGATAATTATGCAAGACCTTTTTATCACTAATATTTTAATACATACATTTGTTTCCTTAATTCCATAAATTAACTTTATTTCTAATAATTATATCACCTCCAAAACTTTGATTTTAAGTTTTCCTTTCTCCTATTACAACATTTTGTCTTTAAAGTCTATATATTCTAATACATACATGTCAGACATTTCAATATTCATGTATCTTCCTAGGATAATTAAATTACTCACTCTAACTTCTTACCCAACGTGTATTCCATGAAACAAACCAAGATTGCTCTATAGCATATACACTCAATTATTTTGCTACTCAGTCTTTTCACTTAGATCTCCTAGAAAAACCCCACCTACATTAGCTTTGCAAAAGGAAAGCTTAGGTATATGTGGAAAATGACAACAAAAAAGAACATTCAGAGTTTTAAAAATCTTACAATATAACTGTAAATTGTAAATGCTTAATAACAAACAAAATGAATAAAACATATATTTTAATCACAGTAAATATATAAACAAAGTTAATGATCTCAAATGCATTATGAGGAAGTTATGATTATCACAAATATATGAGAGAGAGTTTCTATACAGGTATAGAAATATTATGTAACTTGTTTCAGATATCAGTGAATGGTAAAACAAGATAGAAACACAAGCACTTTCATCCAAGGGAAGTTTGCCCAATATCTAATTCCCAACTAATAATTTTCTTAGTAAATTTACTCTCACCTCTTACATTCTACTTTTTAAAAAATTCTACGGTATTTGGTGCCTTTTCTCAATTTCAACCAATTACTTCCTCCTTGTATCATCAAGAAAATGGTTGTAATCATGTGAGAACAAACTCATATTATCAAATCTATACAATGCATATGATCTATTTACTTCTGTACCTATGACACATTTCCTGTATTCTTAGTTTTATGGTTTTCTTTTTTACCTATCTATATCTAATCCTTTCATTGATGAAATATTCTCATTATCTATACACAAATAAGGGAATTTTGTGCTGCTTTTCCCTCTATGCTTTATTTTTGAAATTTTTTAAAATTTTACTGGATTATTCCCTTTACCTCTACTGAATCAATTCTTTTAAGCTTAAAAGTGTACCCTAATATATCACATTAAAAGAAAAATGCACAGACATCTATCTCTTACTTTTCAGTAGAAATATTAAAACAGTGTTCTAAATATATTATTTTACTGTCCTAATATCCCAGTAAGGCAACACAAGAGCTAAGATGACTGTTCCTACGTATTTTGATGAGAAAAAGAGATTCTGTTTTCAGAACGAATAATAAACATTTTTATATCTAAGTATAGACATTTTTCATAAAATACTTATAAAATTACCTATAATATTATAAGCATAATTATAACATCTTTCCATAATGAACAATGTATTTAAGAACATGATTCAGGATATCATTTTTTATATTCAGATAATAATCATTAAAAAATTGTTCTCTACTCAAGGTACTTTTACACTTTTTCCTTAGGAGAGAGGTCATATCTTCTACATATTGGTGTTATGATTTTATTAAATTAACATTTGTTAAGTGAAGCATAGGGTGCCAGATGGTGAGCCAAAATTTGACAAAAGACCACAAGAGAAAAATTGAAACAGAGAAGTTTATTATTTTTAAGTACTGGAAGATTACATGGTCTGACTTGAGGGCCTACCCAGCAAGGTCAAGGTGGGATGCAGGAAGACAGTGATAGGCCATGAGGCACATGCATTTATCAGGGCCCATTTGTAGAGTGCTTTGGAAGTCTCGGGCTGGGGCCAGAATACTCAACACAAACCAAAGAAGTGGGGGTTTTGGTAAGCTTCACAGGGATCTTATTTAAGAAGTGCACAAGGGGAAGGCCGTGGGAAGCAGGGAAGACAACTGATCATAAGGGCTTTTGGGGAAATCACATCAACAACTTATACTGGCTTGTGGCTTTGTGGGCTGATCTCCAGGACATGTGCATTCATGAGGGGCTAGTGTTGATTTAAGGTCCTTATAGGTAGCTTAGCCAAATAAAATGGATGCTGAGGCAGCATGAGTAGCTTAGATAACCTTTCAACAATTGGAAAGCCAGCTAAAGCTAATTTTTTGAGGAACATTAATTGTGGCAGAAATAACTGGCACAAAACTAAGCCTGCATTTTCAAAACGGAGTGCTCTATTCTCCAGAATTCATAAAGCCAACCAGAAGAAAGACAAATTTTGATTAAAATCAACCTTAAGGCTGTTCACCAAAAAGAATTTGAGGCTTTTGTGTATGCACAGACAATAAAATTAACAGAGCCATCAATCTTAGAATAATATATTAACACCTTAGAATGATTGATACTACTAATATTCAACCCAAGGGGAACATGAATCTAAAGTGTTTAAGATGAAGGACAATTATTTTCCATACCAACTTAGTATTGGAGCTATTTATATGTTGAGCAGGAACTACAAGTCGAAAATCTTATTCTATAGTACTGTTTAAATTAATGCATAGAAATACTGGTGGCATGGTAATTTCTAATTTAAGAACACATATGGACATATTCATATATATATATATATATGTATATATATATATGAATAACTGGATTAAATCAACCCTGGTTTAAAGACTCAGTCCAGATTTTAATCATCAGAATAGGAGAAACAAACAACGCATTGCCTTTTATAGTCTGTGTTATTAAAGAAGCATATTCATGTTGTGTGTGTTATAAATGATAGAATTTAAAATCAGACACAACTTAACCCAATATTTAAACTGAACAATTTTTTGAACCTCAAATATTGAACTAAAAAATGGTGCAGTATTTTTAGCCAATTGGAGTCAATCCCACATTAAGAAAGATAGATATAGCCATGAAAATAGAACAGTGCTATGCTAAGCTGTGAAAACTGAAGCACATGCTTGCCATTTTTTAATTGGCGTATTTTCATCTTTCTAGTGAATCATTTTAAACTTTTAATGGGTTTAATATCTGATTCTCTTGGAAGGAAGACTACTAAAACTTCAGTTTTGCATACTTACATAGTTCTACATAATTTACAAAATATATCTATAAATGTTGTAAAGCCATTTTTTCCACCCAGTTTCTTATGTTATATGCTACTTATTGAGCGCTTTATCTGTACTGCTCTGGAATGCTTCAGAGAGTTGAAACTTATCTTCTCTATGAAATCCTATTTTGTTTTGAGACTGAAAATCTGATAATCCCTCTATCATAATCCTAAAACAAATAAATGTTTATTAAGCACATGCTTCAAACCAAGTTGTACATTACTTGCCAGGGATACAAGGCAAAACAGGTATAAATTCTGACTTTAGAGAGACAAACAAGTATAATACAATGTAGTAAATATTATTGCTGAGTTCTGGTGGTATATAAGGTGAAACCAGGTAAAGTAATAATGTGTATGATATTTTAAAGGGGTCCCTAAGGATACATTGGGATGTACAACAGTAAAAGCCTTAAGCTTTTTGTTATCCTTTATAATACTCAACATAGAATTTACACATTTGTTCCCACAAAATACACATTGATGGACTACATATCTTTGTTATAAAGGTGCTGGGAGGAGGAAGACTTATACTATTTTTGCCTGTTTGTCAACAGCTTTATAATATTACAAAGCTATAAATCACTCATATGCATGTAAACAACCATACTCAATTATATATTTCCCTACACATATATTACCTTTTCACTGTGCTTCCACTGGGAACCAATAGAGTACTGTTAAAATGTGAAATGAGGGCGCATGGGTGATTTTAGTCAGTTAAGCGTTCAGCTTCAGCTCAGGTCATGATCTTGTACTTTGTGGGTTCAAACCCCACTTCAGGCTCTGTCCTGACAGCTTGGAGCCTGGAGCCTGCTTTGGATTCTGTGTCTCCCTCTTTTTCTTCCCTTCCTGCTCATACTGTATCTCTGTCTGTCTCTCTCAAATAAACATTTAAAAAATTAAAAAAATTAAATAAATGCAAGGAACAGGTATGTAGCTTTATAAGTTATTCTAAAAAACTAAAATATTTTTATGGGAATTCATTGTTGGCAAAATACTCAAAGAGTTTATGAAAATTTATGTTGGTCAGGGAAGATAAATAAACTCATTTTCTTTCTTCATAAAATGCAATCTCTCATTGCATTTTGAATAATATTGCATAATGAATGTATTAACTATTTATAAAAACAAAGCAACAAGTGAACAAACAATGCCTACACAGCAAGTTAAAAATGTTAAATTTGAAAATAGCCTCCAAGTGTCCTCCAGCTATAATTGTTTTAATTTTTAAGAAGCTGATCTATTCTCTTATATTAGTTTTTAAGACCTCCAGTCTTTGTTTTATCTTAAATGATCATGCATACTTACATCTTTATTGTTTCTGAAAAAATTTTAATACTATTCATGATTATGTTTTAGAATCTCAAATAAATATGATTTGACTTAAATGCCTAACTGAAAACCTCATGTTATTATTTGGATGGTCATTTATGCTAGCAAAATAAATGGATTCTTGATATACATTGATCTTTTGGTAAGTATTAAACCGTTTACATTTTAATTGATTTTAATACAATCTGCCTGGAAAAAAATATCGACTCAGAAATATATTTCCGAAGCATTAAACAATAGATGATGACTTTATCTAATTATAGGTTCTGATTTCATATTTTTTATTCTAAGAAATAAACATGGGGTGTGCCTGGGTGGGTCATTTGTTTAAGCATCCATCTTCAGCTCAGATCATGATCTCATGGCTTGTGAGTTTGCACCCTGTGTTGGGTTCTGTGCTGACAGCTCAGAGCTGGGTACCTGCTTCAGATTCTGTGTCTCCCTCTCTCTCTGCCCCTCCCCTGCTCATGCTTGTCTCTCTCTCTCCATCTCTCTCTCTCTCTCTCTCTCTTTCTCTCTCTCAGAAATAAGCAAACATTAAAAAAATTTCAAAAAAGAAATAAGTATATAGATGAGTACTTTTAAAATAGCTTGGTTAGCTGATATTTTGTACATAGAACTTAACTGGTGCATGTTATTATGAAAATTTATATCTGTATCCGATGGCCACCCTGTGAGGTTGGATTGAGATGGTCTATCACTGCAGGAAAATATGGCACACAAATGAACAGAAACAAACAGAACATGGAGCCAGTTCAAGGGGGGAAAGAAGTTGATGAAACAAAGCAAAGATATTTTCTAATGTCTTAGAAAAAAATACAAGAGTATAGAATATGTCAGGTCACATAGTGAAGAAGCTTTATGGAGAAACATTACCTTTGAAGTCAGACATTTAGAGTTTGAAAATTGACCTCTAAGATTCTATTCAAAAGATATACAAATAACCTTTGATTTCTCATTAAAAATAATTTGTAATAGTTAGCTACTGAAACAGTGCCTGAACTATACCTTGCATCATGGTAAGTGCATACTAGGTCCTTAATAAATATGATATCCATGTCTTCACAGTTGATGGTGCTATGATCTGCAACAGTTAAAAACCATTTATATGATTAAGAAAAACAGTATTACTAAGAAGAGGGTAGATGTGAGTAATCTAGAACAGGCACTTTCAAAGTTTTGGAGTGTAAAATAATTATGAGTCTTCCTTAAATGGCCCAAACCCAGAGATTCAGCTTCAACTGGTCGAGAGCAACGGATAGATACCTGCATTTTTATTAGGTCATCACCTGATTTTTGTCATGAGAAAAATTCAAGTTCTGTGGCCATGGGAGCTCAAGTTTCCTTGAAAGATCAAAACTTCATCCTTATGTGAAAGAAGAGCTTATTATGTACAACAATCTAATATTTGGCTTTATATGTCAATATTGCTCAATCATATCAATGTCTCTCAAACTTGACTAAGAGACACATTTAAAATAAACACATTCTAAGGGGTTGCCTCCTCTGTCCAAGATGGAATATCAGTGACCAGATTTACCCACCTGTCTGAAACATCCAAAAAAACCAGTGTATCTGCCTCTGTTTCTGCCTATATTTCTATCTCTATCTCTGTCTCTGTCTCTATGTTATTTTTATCATCTATTTCATCTCTCTATCAGTGTTATCTATGTGAACATATGCAGTGGTTTTCAAGACAGCAGATGACAATGAGTAATGCTTTCTGACAGATGGAAAACAAACGAGATATTTGCTTCACTACCACCTTGGGAGAATTTGCATGATGAGGCTGGGAAAGAGACAGCAAGACAAGAGTTCAGAGAACTCCATGATTTGAGTTGAGACGGAGCTGAAGGTTTGTAAAGAAAAACGGGGCTGAGGATTTCAACACAGATTACTGGAGAGAAGATAACTACAGAGAGATAATTCTGCATACCTAAATAGAGTATGAATACTAATCAACACAAGAGTTTGAAAAAACTACCCAATGCTGAGTTAAAAATAAAATTGAAAAAGATTAGATAACAGTGCCCTGTTTATACAAAGCTGAAAAAATGCCTCTTCCCCCAGCTACACCAAACTTAATAATTTATATGATATTATATAGAATACTCGGGATAATATTGCCTCAGAAATCAGGAGTGAAATACTCTATACTATTCTAGACACATCATAAATTCATAATGAACCTGAACACTCAAACTCTAAATTAATTATATCCTAGAACAAACCTCACAAATACGTATAGAAAAAAGTTATATGCAGATCCTAACACAGTGTCATCCATAACTCTCATGCAACTTTTATTTATTCAAATATCTGCCACCACTTTGTTCATACAATATATATGGTAGCATGTAGACTCTGGTGCAGTCCTGTAAATTATATATCAAGTGCTCTTTTCTATATATATTGTTAAAGGAGACGATTTTGAGTGTATTGTGTGAATTAACCATAAATATACCATACACTGATATCTCATACACATAAATATTCCATCTGTGGTTATCTAGGTAAGTATTCACAATATATGTGAACTTTGGTATCTAGATAAAAACACACTTGGGCCCCTACATTTAAAAATATAATGATTAAGGAAAATATATAAGCAAGGAATTAAAAGAATCATGAAATATTTTCTAGTGGAGGGAATTGTATAAACCACTTCTGAGAACATAATGCTATTATTGTAGTGAAAGGTGAGGGCACTTCATCTAAGATACTGGCAATAGACATAATGTAAATGTTTAACAGTGTTTATGGCTGTGATATTTATAGTAAGTGGCATAAAGAAAAAATTTTTCATGAGTGGAAGTGCTAAGCATATCTTTATCCAAAACAAAATCATACAATGATTGTTGTCCCAATTTCTTCCCAAAGATTTTTTGGATGAAAAGTTAGTCAATTCAAATTTTCTTAGTTAATTTGTACCTTTGTACAAAATGTAGGGAACTGTGGAAGACTATGTTTTTATATGAATTATTGCATGAATGCAAATCTTTAAATTGCACAGATAAAAGAAATGATCATGACCTGAATAGGCTATGAAAAACGCTACATAGACAAATAACATTGTACTGATTGATAGGACAAAGATTGTTAACTAAAACAGGATTCTGGGATGATTGGAACTGTGTATGTTGAGATATTTTTTAGAAAAGAATATATGTGCTAGTCATTAAGGACTGTTGAGAACATAAGAAAGCCTACTGTGACAACCTAGTAGGGTTGGGAGGAGGAATCTTTAAATGAAATAAAATAAGCAATCAATAGTTTTATCAAATTTCACAGAATATTTTAACACTAAATCTGGCATAATCAGATAACTTTAATGAGCATCAAGACATATAGGCCAATTTGCCTATGTAATATTATCATAAAATCTCTTTGACTTTATGCACTCATTGCATAATACCTTAATATAGGTTTTGCTGAGTTACATATTGGATAAATTTTGAAAATCAGTGTGTGTGTGTGTGTGTGTGTGTGTGTGTGTGTGTGATGACCAGTGAGATTATGCTAAGTATTTTAACCAAATAGGCAAGTTTTGACTGAAATACTGAAGAATTTACAGTAGTTCATTCAAGCAGTATAAAACATTCTAGCTTGTATATTCAGATAACATAAGATGATACTTAAAGAAGGTTAAACTAATTCGAACATGGGTAATGTTGTGAAACTTGCATCATCAATCCAGTGAGGCATATTTCTTTCTTTTTCCTAACCCACTAACTCTTTCTATAAAAGGAAACAATTTACATAGGATACATATTCTTCCTACTGGATTTAAAGTTTTTTTGAACTGCAGGAAAGCAGTGCATTTCTTAGATGACCCTGATAATTGGCTCATATAGTGACTTATTTAGTGATATTCATGCTGTGAAATCCCTATTTCTTGGAGCAACAGCAGAGAAACCAAAGGCCCCAGGTATCTTGTATATCAAGAAGATTAAATATTTGTGAAGCTCAAAAGAAACTACAGGGGTTTTGGGAATTTTATATATACGCTTGTGTTTGTGTGTATATTTACTTTATTAAGAATCTTCAAACACCATACACAGCAAGGATCATAGACTTAAAGTTCATTTTAAAAATCTATGTTAGTTCTTGGATTTCCTGTATACCTGTTTATGATGAACTTGCAGTTGCTGAGATAGCAGTATTTACCAACAAGGCAAATACATTTTTTTCTCAGATTCACTATAATGTTTATCTTATTTGGACTGAGTGCTAATTCATCCAATGTATTATGCTGACTTTTGTAAAATGATCATTACTTTTTATTACCAATGAATTTGAAAATGTGCTAAAAGGCAATCTTTTGAAATGTATTAGTTTTGAAAGTTATGTATGGCATTGGTTTACAGACAGCTGTGTTCAAATGAGTATGATCACAACACATTTTCCATAAAATAATGGGCAATATTGTTGATTAAGTAACAATTTAAATATGCTGTTTTAGTATTCTTAAGTATTACTTATTGAGTAATTCTTAATAGAAGTCTCTCCAGCACATCAATTTAATTATTACATATTGATAAGTCATTCTCAGTCTTTTGGAATTAAGATATATGTGCAAAACATTTTTAAGTAATTTTTAATATTTATATTTGGGAGAGAGAGAAACAGAGTGCAGGCAGGGTAGGGGCAGAGAGAGAGAGGGAGATGTAGAATCTCCTGGAGCAGGCTCCAGGCTCTGAGCTGTCAGCAGAGAGCAAAACACAGGGCTCCAACTCAAGAGCTGCAGGATCATGACTAGAGCAGAAGTTGGACACTTAACTGAATGATACACCCAGGATCCCTGTGCAAAATGTAAGATATATATATATATATATATATATATATATATATATATAAGAA
>NC_043703.1:25123139-25235351 GCF_006229205.1 Suricata suricatta | reverse complement strand
TCTTATTAATGTTTGTATTTGTGCACTATTGGCCATAATCTCTCCTCTTTTTTTCATATTTTTATTTATTTGGGTACTTTCCATTTTATTTTTGATCAGTCTGGCAAAGGGTTTATCAATTTTGTTAATCATTCAAAGAACCAGCTCCTGGTTTGATTGATCTGTTCTGTTTTTGTTGTTGTTGTTTTGTTTTGTACTGTTTTTATTTCAATATCATTGATTTCTGCCCTTATCTTTATTATATCCTGTCGTCTGCTGGTTTAGGGCTTTATTTGCTGTTCTTTTTTCAGCTCTTTTAGGTGTAAGGTTAGGTTGACCTTTCTTCCTTCTTTAAGAAGGCCTGGATTGCTATATACTTTTGTCTTTCAACTGCCTTTGTTCTATTCCAGAGGTTTTGGGCTGCTGTGTTTTCATTTTCATTGGCTTCCATGTACTTTTTAATTGCTCTTTGATTTTTGGGTTAGCCAATTCACTCTTTAGTAGGGTGTTCTTTAATTTCCAAGTGTTCATGATCTTTACAAAATTTTTCTTGTGGTTGATTTTGAGTTTCATAGCATTGTGGTCAGAAAATAGGCAAGGTCTGGTCTTGATCGTTTTTATTGTTAAGGACTACTTTGTGTTCCAGTATGTGATCTTTTCTGGAGAACATCCATGTGCACTCAAAAAGAAAGTCTATTCTGCTGCTTTAGGATGAATTGTTTTCAATATATCTGTTAAGTCCATCTGAGCAGTGTGTCATTTAAAGGCCATATTTTCTTATTGATTTTTGTTTAGATGATCTGTCCAGCGCTGTAAGTGGGATGTTGAAGTCCCCCTACTATTATGGTATTATTGTCAATGAGGGTTTTTTTGTTTGTGATTAATTGGTTTATATATTTGCATGTTTTCCTGTTGAGGGCATAAATGTTTACAATTATTAAATTTTCTTGGTGTATAGACCACTTAATAATGATATAATGTCCTTCTTTATCTTTTGTTACATTCTTTATTTTAGAATCTAGCTTGTCTGATATAAGTATGGCTACTACAGCTTTTTGTGTGTGTGTGTGACCATTAGCATGATGCCTAATTCTCCATCCCATTAGTTTCAATCTGTAGGTGCCTTTAGGTCTAAAATGGGTCTCTTGTAAACAGTATTAAATGACTCTTGCTTTCTTATCTATTTTGATATCCTGTCTCTTTCGATTGGAGCATTTAGTACTTTGATATTAAGAGTGAGTACTGAAAGATATGAATTTAGTGCCATTGTGTTGCCTATAGAATTGGAGTTTCTGATGATGTTCTCTGCTCCTTTCTAGTCTCCGTTGCCTTAGTTCTTGTTGTTTGTTTAACCTTTTCTCCACTTAGACTCTCCCTTAAGATTTCTTGCAGGGCTGTTTTTGTGGTCACAAACTTGTTTAGTTTTTGTTTGAGAAATTCTTGGTCTCTCTTTCTATTTTCAGTGAAGGAGAATTCTTGCTGGGTAAAGAATTCTTAGCTGCATTTTTTTTTTTTTCTGATTCAGCACAGTTAATATATCTGCCCATATCATTTTGACTGCCAAGTTTCTGTGGTTAGTTCTGCTGGGAAGCTGATCTGGTCTTCCCTTATAGGTTAAGGATTTTTTTTTTCTCTTTCTGCTTTCATAATTCTTTCCTTGTCTGTGTATTTTGTGAATTTGACTACGATATGCCTTGTCGATGGTCAGTTTTTGTTGACTCTAATGGGCCTTCTCTGTGCTTCTTGAATTTTGATATCTGTATCCTTTCCCAGATTGGGAAAGTTTTCCACTATAAGTTGCTCACATAAACCTTCTGCCCCTTTTTCTCTTCATTTTCTGGGACTCCTCAGATTTGGATGTTATTCCTTTTTAATAAGTGACTGAGTCATCAAGGTCTTGTATTGTGCCCTTTTGTCTTTGTTTTTCTCTTCTTAATTTTTTTCTGCTTAATTAGTCTCCATAATCTTATTTCATGTATCACTGATTTGCTGCTCTGCTCCATCCATCCTGACCATTGTGTTATCTGTTTGAGATTGCATCTCAGTTAGAGCATTTTTAATTTTGTCCTTACTAGATTTTACTTATTTTTACCTCTGCAGAAAGGGATTCTATGCATTTTCAACCCCAGCTAGTATTCTTATTAATGTGGTTCTAAATTCTAGTTCATATAGCTTGCTTATATCTGTGTTATGTAAGCCCAAACTGTCATTTCTTCCTGTTCATTCTCTGGGGTGAATTTCTTTGTTTTGTCATTCGGTAGGAAGAAAAAAAATTAACATAAGACAATAAAAATTAAAAATTTGAAACCAAAAGGAAAAAAAATCACACAAAAGAAGCTAGATCCTCCTATGTATGTTTTAATATTCTTTTTGAAAGAAACTTGATAAAACAGAGAAGAGGGGGAAAGAGAAAGGGAAAAAAAGGTAAGAAAAAGTTTAAAAATTAAAAAATATTTAATAAAATAGAATAAGATGAAATAAAGAAAATTAAATAGAATAAACAATTTATAAAAAATGGAAAACAAAAAAATTAAATTAAAACAATAAAAATAGATTTTTCTCTTTTTGTATCCAAGAAAAATAAAGGGAAAAGGAAAAAAAATACAGGAGGAAAAACAAAACAAACAACAAAAAAAAATGAATCAATGAACCAGCAAATCGAATGAAACCTGAATGAAGTTACATCCAGTTTCCCCAGAACTCAAACTATGAAGTATCCTATAATCCTTGCACTACGAAAGTGGAGAGACTTATGCTCCTCTACTAGGGGAGGTGCTTGGAGTACGCAGTTGAGTGTGGCTTGGTGTAAAGGCTCTGTTCTTCACTAGGTGGCACTGTTTAGATTACTGGGGTAGATCAGTGTGGTGTCCTTGCTCATGCATGCAGGTGTGTTGGATAGGTGGAAATGGCTTCACCCAGCTCTCTAATCTTTGCCACATGAACTTTGTGCTCTCACTGACCCACAATTAAGCACCCCTCCTTTGTCTCAGGCCTCTGTCCTCTCCATGCCTCTACGCTGTCCATGTCCAAGCTGTGAGCCCACTAGGCGGCACCTCCTTACAGAGTTTTATCTCAAGTAAGACTGTTTCAAAACCCCTCACTTTAGGGACCCCTGTGTCTTCGACCTGCTTGGGCTCTGGGGGAGGGTCTTGCTGAGTAGTGGACAGGTGCCGGCCTACCCTAGAATATGTGTGTGCGATCACGCAGCTGCAGAGGTTCAGAGATTGTGGCAATTTATAGCACACAGCCAGCACCCAAGCTTCACCATACTCTAGCATTTTTGTCCCCAAGCCAGAAAACTTGGCTGCTCTCCAGAGTCCACGGTGACCTTTGCCTTTGGGGAGGCAATATGACTCTACCAAATGCTCTCCAAATAGGGGAGCCACTTCTCCCCATGTGGCACATAAACCCCTCAGGCACTGTTGCTTGCTTCTGGAGATTCACCTTTTTCCCTAACCAGAGCCATATACTGTGTTCCAGAATTTCCAATTCTGCCCTTAGCTGTTTACAGAATCCTGGTGGTATTGAAACCCTCTCCTTTCTCTCTGTCAGTGGTTTTGGAGAACATATTTCTTATTCAGTTCCTTGTTGGTGTTGTAACTCTTTTTTTTTTCCAGCTACTTTTGGGGGAGTGTTTTTCTTGCACTCCTCTAATGCGGTGAACTCTCCTCCTTCTTTTGTCCTCTCTTCATGAAAACATCTCCCTTTTCTGCACAGCTTTCTCTTCCCCAGTTCACCTCTCTGCACTGTCTACCTGCTGAGTTCTCTGGCTCAAATTATGCATGTTGTGTTAATCCTCAGATCATTTTCTTAGGTGGCATAATGGTTTGGTGCTGATCTAGCTGTGTTTCAGGGGAGACACAAGCTGAGCGGGTCTCCATGCTACTCTTCCATTTCCATCTTCCCCCTTCCCAGTATTATCTCTCTTATCTCTTTAAACAAATGGCGTTTTCTAGGTCTACTGGCTATTAATACCCACCTCTCGGATTTTTAAAAAAGAAAAAAAAATATGCTTAGACTTCACTAAACTTTGGTCTCCTAAATGGAGGGTTAGTTTGTTTTTAATCAAACATTTTCATTTCATCATGGAAACACATTATCAAAATAATTGAAAAGAAAATTTTGGTGATTGAAAAATAAAATTTTAGAATATTAGGCATTTAATAATGTCAATAAAAAGCATTATAATCACTGTTCTTAACAATACTTTTTCCTCAGGGGTAATTAGTTAGCAAAAGCCTAATTTGCTGGGTTATTATCGTAGCCTAACTGATCTAAAAGAAAGGAAATACCCACTGTGGAGTACATGCTGTCCTACCTAAGAGGGAAGAAAGAAAACCTAAGAAACACTTGTGAAGTTAGTCCTGAGGCATAGGCTCAACAAAAGATAGATAATTCTCTAGGACTATATGAAACTTCCCTCCTCCTGACACATTACCACCACAATACAAAGGTCCATATATAGTAATTTCTTTTACCCAAACATCATGCTAAGCTACAGAAAAAGAAATGCAAAGTTTACCAAAAGGCAAAAAGCAAAAAAAAAAAATAAAAAAATAAAAAATCCAGTTTGAAGTGACAGAGCAAGCATTAGAATCATGCATGGCAGAGATGTTACCATTTCAAACTGGATATTTAGAACAATAATCATTAAACATATGTGATTGAAATTCTGGTGGCTCTGATGGAAGAACATGCAGGAACAGATAATCAACATAAGCAGATATATGGAAATTATAAGAAAGAACCAAAAAGACATGCTAAAGATAAAAGACACTGCAATAGAAATGAAGACTGCCTTTCAGTAGGCTGGATACAGCTGAGGAAAAAAATAATCTGATCTAGAGGATATATCAGTAAAATCTTCAAATGAAAAAGCAAAGAAAACAAATACTAAAATAAAATGAAACAGAAGATCCAGCAACTTTGATAAACTATAAAATGTGTAACAAATGCATAATAGGACCCAAGTGGAAAAGTAAAATGGGGCAGGGGGGCATAAGACTTATTTGAAACAAGTTCTGCAAATTAATGTCATATGCCAAACCAGAAATTAAGCGCAGAGAACACTAAACATGACAAATTTTAAACTACATTCTAATTAAATGAAAGTGAAAATACAACTTACAAAAATTGTGAGACAAAAAATAGTCCTTAGAGGGAAATATGTAGCATTGAATACATATTTTGGAAACATAGGAAAATCTAAAATCAGTTATCTAAGATTTCACCATTGGAAACTGGACAAAGAACAAATTTATATAAAGTAAGCAGAAGAAATTTAATAATCTTAAATCTTAAATTTAAATCTTAAAATAAATAGGGAAAAGGACACTTTGAAGAGAGTCATAAAGTCAGTAAGACTTGAACCACTCTAACAAAGAAAATAAAAGGGAGAGAGAAGATACTAATTACTAAAATCACAAATGAAAGAAGGTACATTGCTATAAATCTCATAGCCATGAAAAAGATAATAAAGACATATTGTGAACAACAGTATGCCTACAAATACGATAACCTTGATGGAAAAGATCAATTTCTTAAAAGTACAATATGTCAAAACTCCCACAAGAAGAGGCAATTTGATTAGTCCTGCATCTATTAAAGAAATGAAATCAGTTTCTTCCAAAGAAACTGTTACGTACCAAGAATGGTGGTTTCTTACAAAGCTAAACATATTTTTATCACATTATTTAGCAACTATAATATATACTCCTTGGTATTTACTCAAAGGAGTTGATACTTATGTCCATTCAAAAACCTGCACATGAATGTTTATATCAGCTTTATTCATAATTGACCAAGCTTGTAAGCAATTAAGATGTTCCACACTGGACCAACAGATAAGCTGTTGTACATTTAGATCATGGGATATTATTCTGTGCTTAAAAAAATACTATCAGACCATAAAAAGACATAAGACATGGAAGAACTTAAATCCATAATACTGAGTAAAAGAAGCCAATATAAAATGGGTACCTTTTATATGATTTCAACCACTGTGTGACATTCTGGAAAAGGCAGAACTGTGGAGACAATTAAAAGATTAGTGCTGTCAGGGATTAGGAAGGAGGTAGAAATGAGGAGGTGGACCACAGTATTTTCAGGTCTGTGAAAATACTTTATCATAATGATGGATACATATTATCCATTTGCCCAAACTCATGGAATGTACACCACCAAAGTGTTAAACTAGGACTTTTGGTGATAATTATGAAACAGTCTAGATTCAGTTGTAACAAATGTACTATTCTAGTGGTAGATGAAAAAATAGGGAGAGGTATATATGTGTTGGAGCATGGGGTATATAAGGATTTTTGTACTTTCCCTTCAATTTTGCTGTGAGCCTAAAACTTCTCTAATAAAATAAAATGTCATTTTAAAAATATACCAACTAAAAGAATTAATTTCACTACATATTTTTGAAATATCTTTACTAAATATTCAGTCATTTTTGTACTTACCCAATTATGATAAGGGTATTCAGGGCAAGGTAGCTTAAATTGCTTTCAATTTATTAAGGCTAATTAATGAACATAGAAGGAAAATAATTGATCATAATTAGGCTATTAGCAATTGTGACAAACATACACTTTACATCAAATTATCAAGTGAAGGATAAAAAGAGAGAAGAGGAAAGAAAATAATCTAGGACTAATTAATGACAACCTGGATGACTTCTCCTGTTAGTACAGTGATATATTAACTAGGATATAATTTTAGTACATAATAGAGACCAAAATTTGTGGCTTAAAGAGAGTTGAATTTATTTTCTCCAATGTAATACCCTGGATTTATTTGTAGTAGACCTTTAAGGTTTGTAAGAAATTTCTGTAGCAAAATGTGATCTAGCACTCTGCCACCTTCTGTCTTGCTGCTGTTTTGGTTTTAGTGTGATGGCCTCATCTGCATTTTGCAGTTTTACAAAATGGAACAATGTTGAGCAGATTTCAGGAGCCTGGATGAGAGAGAGGGAGAGAGATACAAAGATGTTTATTTCTTTGATGAGAACAGCATGGGAATTGTATACATCACTTTTAATGTAAATATAGCTCATGTTTTTATTAACATACTTATGTTAAAATATTGGAAGAATACATTTGTTGCTTACTCTGAAAGTTCTGCATTTTATTTGCCCACTATACTCACATCTCATTAACCAGAATTTAGTAAAAAAAAAAAAAAATCACCTATTTTTAAGCAAAACTAAGAAATGTTAAGGCTATTCCAGATGGTTTTGCAGTAAGATAAGTTAGGAGTTCTATGATTATAGACATTGAAAACACAACTACAGTATCTAGAAGTGGTTTCTCCTAGGACTGATAATGGTCGTTTGTAAATTCAGTTTATATGTAACAGACTTGAAGAAATTAATGATAAATGAATGAATCTTGCCAGAAATATACTCACACTTATTTTGGGTTTCCTATTTATAAACTCCACTTGCTCAGATTTTATAGGTTTAAATCCTATTAAATGGAACTCAGATCTGTGTTATGAAATCTTTAAGGCTGACTGCCAATGATTTGGGGGCCATTTAATTCTAGGGGGTTTAACTGATTTATCTACTCTGTGGTGATCACAATGGGCAAATATGGAACACAAATGTCAAATCATTTTGTGTTGTTTACTAAGTATGATGGGAAACGAAACTAAGTTTCCCATCATACTTAGTAAAAATTTAGTTTGTGATTCAACTTTGATAAATATTCTGTGAGGAGCCGCAAACTCATCTGCTTAAAGAGATCATATTTGTTTTAGCCATGCCTATTACAGTCCTAATCATAGAGAGATTAACACGCAAGTCCCTTCTCCTCAGTCAGCTCTGATACCTCAGCTCTCTCTTGAGACTCAAAAGAGTTTTCTAATTCCTTTCTTCCTTTTGTGCCAGACTTTGCTCTGTATTCTTCTTAAATCATTACAGTTATAATTATGACTATTATTATTTTTGAAATATATATATATACATATATATATTCTTAATATAAACATTTGTTAACTTTCCATTAAAGAAAGACCTGAAAATCTTACAGGAAGAAAAATTAGAAAAATATCTAGAGAGAAACCTGTGTGTCTCAGTTGGTTGAGAGTCCGACTTCAGCTCAGGTTATGATCTCGTGTTTTGTGGGTTCCAGCCTCACGCTGGACTCTGTGCTGACAGTTCAGAGCCTGGAGCCTGCTTTGGTTTCTGTGTATCCCTCTCTCTCTTCCCCTCCCTGGCTCTCTCTTTCTCTCTTGCAAAAATAAATAAACATTAAAAAAATATTTAGACTTAGTGATAGCTGCCTCACAATATATGGTTAAGCTATACATTTAAATTGTATGGTTTTATTTTTCTGTATTTTATTTTATAATAAATTTTATTTTATTTTACTCTCTCATTTTTGGAACTGAGTGTGGAAAGACATAAAATTAAGTCTATTTGTTTGAATTTTGTAAAAGTATTCTACTAATGGAAAATTGGGAGAAGGGGAGCCTGGGTGACTCAGTCGGTGAGCGTCCAACTATGGCTTAAGTCATGATCCCATGGTTCGTGGGTTCGAGCCCCGCGTCAGGCTCTATGCTGACAGCTAGCTCAGAGCCTGGAGCCTGCTTCAGATTCTGTGTCTCCCTCTCTCTCTGACCTTCCCCTGTTCATAGTGTCTCTTTCTCTGTCTCTCAAAAATAAATAAAAAACATTAAAAAATTTAAAAAATTGAGAGAAGGTAAGTATTAAAAAGCAGAGCTCTGGCATACAGTTGATAAAATCATCAGGAAAATAGAAAAATAGATGATGTTAATGGAAAAAAGTGAAATAATTCATTATTGTGCATATATTTTAAAGTGTATGGGGACATCACTGTATTTTATATACATATATGAAGTGAGCCAAAGGAAAAGTATGTGTCATGAATATGAAGATGCACTTGGAGTAAGCACATTTTTTAATTAGCAGAATCTTAAAGTTGTAAAAAAAAACTAACATTTCACAAATATGATTAATGTGAATTATTTGCATATGGATTTTTATGAACATGCTGGAGAGGATGTGGGTGAGATAATCTTATTTTAAATATATATGTATATATATTTATGGACCTTCAAATTCAACAATATGGTTTCCATCATTCCCATGGGGATATTCTCCTAGTTTTGTTTCATATTCCAGTTAGTATATGCTGAATCCAACCCCAACCATGGATTTATGAATTTTCAAACATATTATTTCCCCAGAAACTTATGCCTTCTCATTAACAATTTTGAATTATATTTTATATTAGATTTATGATATTTGTTATCTTTTACTTTCAAGAATATTTAAAGTATCTACTGTTATTTCCTATTAGAACCTTAATATGATTTTTTAAGTTCAGCCTGAGCATAGAATGCCAAAGATAAATTTTTATTCAGAAAATGTGTAAAAATAAACATAAACATCTAAGAGAAGAAAGTACAGTGTACACATTTTCACATATGTTAAGGATGTTGTTAACCAAAATTCAACCAAGTGAATTTTAAAGATCTAATTGGTTTTATTGAATGATTCATGAATCAGACAACATCCTATCTAGCAATACTAAAAAATTCAAAACGCTACAGAAAGGGAACTGTTTTTAAAAGCAGGACTGGTTGGCTCAGTTAAGCATTTGAATCTTGATTTAGGCTCAGGTCATGATCTCACACATTGTGGGATTGAGCCCTGTATCAGGCTCTGCCCTGACAGTGTGGATCACTATGAATCACCTGGTTGGGATTTTCATTCTCTCTCTGCCCCTTTCCTGCTCTTTCTCTCCCTCTCTCAAAATAAATAAATAAACATTAAAAAAAAAAACCCCACAAAACAGCATCTTACTTTAGAAATTAAATTAGCTTTTAATTCTTGGTGGGCTTAGCATAAGTGACTACATTATGGATGTATTGTTTCATTTTAATGGCATTAAAGTGAGAAATAGAGTAGAGAAGAAAAAATATATGATGATACAAAGACTATTTAATGGAAGATTAAGGTGCTGAATAAATTTATAAAATTCCAGGACTTTGAGTTGTGGTAGAAAAAATTGAGAAAACTTGTTAAACAGTAAAGCTTTGATCCTAAGAACATTTTGTATTAGGAGTGTAAATATTGATCAGTATTAAAATAAATAGAGGATGTTTATCTTTTCTTGTTCGGATATCACCAGTAGCATAAGAAATACCAATTAGATATCTAGGAAAATTTTAAAACTCAAGTAGAACATCTCATTTGCATATAAATAAAAGAAGTATCACTTGCATCTAAGGTTATATCAGTCTGTGGGAGATTAGTTCTTTCTCATTATAATTTATTTCAAGCAAATTTATCAGACCTACATATTTCACACTATCTGGTATGAACCCTCAAAGCGCAAAGACAAGAAAAAACAAAGACAATAAATTTGTTGCTCATTCTCTCATTTACTTTTATTTAGGAAGTTCTGCACTAAAACCTAGAAGTGGTGGCTTTAGTTTTGAAAGTTTTACTTTGGCTTCCTTTAATTGTAAATCTGTCAGGTGGATGGATCAAATTAACAGTAATTATTTTATTTGAACATTTAGTGTAACCTCGAAATTTTTTATTTAATATTTTTTACAGGAATTTCTGTCATTGTATCATTGTGGTCTATTGAATTCAAGGGATGAAATTTAATATCTCAATATGCCTATGGATGATTATATAAATTTATATTAAGTAGACCATATAGATTTCCTATTACAGCTGTGTAACAAGTTATAACATATTTAATTTGAAACAACTAAAACATCTGTGTTTAAAACAACACAGATTTGTTTTCTTATAGTTCTGGATGTCCAAACTGTTCCTTCTGGAAACTTTCACAGAGAATCACCTTTTGTGTCATTTCTAGCATTGAGAGGCCAGCTCCATTCTATGGCTTGTGCTCTCATCCTCCATCTTCAAAGCCAGCAATGTACTCTCTCTCAATCTCTCTCTTTCTTTCTTATTCCAATGTCAAATCACCTGTTCTCTGACTTTTATGCTCTTGCCTCCCTCTCATAACTATCCCTATGATTACTTCAGGCCCACCCAGATAATTCAGGGTAGTTTCTGCACTAAAGATCCTTAACTTAGTCATATCTACAAATTTGTTTTCCATATAGGGTAGTATACTCATATAATATAATCTACATTTCTGGAGGTAAGGACTTGGACCTGTTAAAGAGACCATTATTCTGTCTACCAGAAATACTTCAATGAATGTCCCTATAAAAGTTAACTAAATACTTAAGTATTCTGGGTAATAAAACATTAAACTGGGAATCATTAAGCATAGTCTACAATGATCTAGAGACCATGAGTTTTTATCTATACCCAGGATGGAAGGAAACTTTTTCATCTGAGCTGAATGACCTTGAGTTGAGTAACAGTCATAAACAAATTACAACTTTTTAAATTGAGAAATACTCATTTTCCCATTATAGCTAAAAATGGTGGCATATAGAAATAAATTAACTTACCTAGGATCATAGAAGTTTTCCAGCCTCAGACACCAGTTTAGTGGAAAAATGAAGCTTTGGGAAAGCTGAGAAAGAAATTAGAGCAAAAGGAAGAAAGTAGGTTATCACTAATTGCATAAAGTTTTATACAAATGTGTTAGAGTATAAATGAACAATTTCAAGAAAAATGTCAAACTCAAGGGGACTTAAATGAGTGGGTTAACAATCACATTTTATGTTGGTGTAGAAAATATTTTTATAAAATGCACTTCAGAGAATAGTTTAATCCAAATTGATATCAAGCTACATAATAAGGAAGGAGTCTAAAAAGCAAAACTAAGTAAAAATACTCTATCTAGACAATTTAACTAGTAAAAATATATTTATACACAAAAAATATTCCACAAAAACCAAAAAAATGCTTAGTATTATGTTAAAATGTCAAAAACCATATATCTTAAAAATACACTAAAATACAAATTCATATGTTATAATCACCTTTAAAAAGGTTTAGCTCATTTGGATATGTATTATAAAATATAATATGAAACTAAAGTTTCCTAAAATATGGTTTTATAATATCAATGTTTAAATTAATAGATGTTTAATATAGACCTTAAAACAAAAAACTATATGGGTATTTAAGGCCTTTTATTATTTTAGGTATGCTCTAGTTTTTTCCAAAATTAAATAGAACTTTCAAAATATTATTGCAACATGAATTAAAAAGTACTTGTACTACTGAAGTGACTATATTTATGTGTCTGATCTCTTGTTTCTAATGAGTCCAAATCCACTATGTAGTAGGAGGAAGAATTATTCTAATTAAGAAATGTTTGCTGATCCAATGATCCAGTAGGGCTTCCTAGTAACTTAGTCTCTGCGTGGGTGCCTGAGCTAAAACGTGTTTCCTCAGAGACCTATTACCTCTTCCTGTTTCTAGCCAAGGTAGAATCTAGCATGAAGTTGAGGTTCAGATAACTTTGTTGATGGAGAGCATAGGGAAATGTGAAGAAGATTGGATGCTTGATTGGCACAATATTCTCTCACCCTCTCTGAAATATATTTTGGTGTGAATTACCAGCTTGTATTACTGGGTGCTAATTGCTTACAGTTAATGATCCTCACTACTTCAGGGATTTCATGATTGTGGTCATTTGCTATCAGTTTCAAGGTTCCTAAGTGCGAAAGCCACTTTTTTCCAATGCCAGCCTCTTCTGGTCCATTGATGACTTCAGATGTGCAGAGGGGTGTGTAGTGCTGAAAAAATCACCCAGCCTTGCAGGAAACTTTTAGTGACCTGATCAACATTGGCAGACAGGAGTTTCCCCAGCCAGTTCTGTTCTTTTCTAGCCTCTTCTGCCCGTGCTGCTGTATGAGTGCCCTGCACATGCTGGGTGTGGTTGGTTGAATGCACAGCTCACTCCCAGAGGCACACCTGCTTTCATTAATCTATCAAGGATGCCCTGATATTATATATCATGACGACACATTTTTAAGAAATGGACTTAGTTTTTGCATAATTGCCTCTTTGGACATGATCTGAACAATTTATTTTTTTACATAATTATGAATAAAAATACTGGATACTTTAAATTTTTGATGTTTTTATTTTTCCCATTCAATAACACAACCAGGGGCGCCTGGGTGGCTCAGTCGGTTAAGTGTTCGGCTTTGTTCAGGTCATGATCTCACAGTTCATGGGTTTGAGCCCCATGTCATTGGGCTCTGTGCTGACAGCTCAGAGCCTAGAGCCTGCTTCAGATTCTGTGTCTCCCTCTCTCTCTGACCCTCCCCTGCTTGCACTGTCTCTCTGTCTCTCAAAAATAGATAAAACACATTAAAAATTAAAACAAAAAAACAAAAACATAACCAGAGGATCAGGAAAACTCCATAATAACTCTGATAATGGAAAGTGGAGTGAAAAAGGCATTCTTGTGTACCTGGAGTCAAACTGTAAGGATACAGGTCTGAATCAAACTGACTCTGACCTTGGAGGCCTAAGTGTCAGCTTCTCAGACCACCCTTGTAACACCCAATCAGGAAAGACCAGCTAACACCTTTAACATTTCTAAAGGTGGGCCTAAAGATGGAGGCTAAGACTAGTCACACCCTACATGAGGGTCCTGGGCCCACTCTGTGATTGGTCAATACTCTAGGTGTTGTGATCGGCTCCCTCCAAAAGTATCAATGAATGGTTAAACCTGCTGTCAATATACCTGTGTCACTATTTCCTGTAACTCCCCCTTTCCAAACTCATAAAAGCCCCTATCCCGCCATGCTTGGGGCTCGCTCCACGTGGATCCAGTGTGTTGTGGAAGTCTGTAAGCCCTAGTTTAGGCTGGCGGGGCCTAAATTCGTAATAAAGCCCTTTGCTTTTGCATGTGTGATTCGGTCTCCCTGGCAGTCCCTGGTTTTTGGGGGGTGATATTCAAATCTGGGCATAACAAAACTACTTATTGATGGTTTAAAATTTCAGTGAATTTTAATCTAATGTTGATTTAAAACAAGTCCTAATTCCCTGACTTCCTGAAAAGAGCTTCTTCACAAATTTGAGGACATAGATAGAAGGAGAGAATGAAACATTAGAGAAAGAACTCATTCCCAGAAAACACACAAATATTTCTTTTTTTTTCTAGTGATGGTAATAGTCATATAAACCTGAAGAAAACAAAAACTCAGAAATGACTATAATTAAAATCCTTGAAGAGGTAGAAAGAGCAGTTATGAGAAATATTGCTGGAAAAAGGATTAAGAGAAGGATTAAAATACAACGTACAGGTATATATGAGAAATTTTAAAGTAATGATGTCCAAAAAAACCCCAGAGGTATAAAACACATATATGTGAAAAGGGAAGTAAAACCAAATGAATACAGATGGCAACATCAACCAGCGTACCTAATTTCCTTACATTAAATGTCAGGGGAAACATTTCAATACTGAAATAAATTAAAGTTCTCTTAAACCATGTCATAATTATTTTAAAATTGTTAATACTGCATTTTTTGCACAACAAATATGGACAAGGCATTGAGAAGTATCTCAAATATGAGTATGATAGGGGCACTTAATTTAAAGGAATTTATAATTTAGTGAGATATACAAATAAATATTATCTTTTATCTACCACAAAATTGAAAAAAAAGGAAGATATAGATAAAGGTGACTGAAAACATCTAAAAGAAAAAAGTTTATTGTGACTCACATGTCAGCATCTACCCAACAAAGCTTGCAACATATCTGACATGGAGTCATACATATCTGAGTACTTGTATTAAAAGTAAAGTAAAACATTCTAAATGGATTGTACTTAAAAATCCTATTTTGTTAAACTGATATCAGTGTTTTTAATTTGTACTCACTGTGTTTTAATCTGTCTCTTAGCCAAAAAATAGAAATCTAATGACATGCAGTGTACTCTCTCTCAAAATCAAACATTTTCAGCTATTTTATCATGCACTACATATTTTCTTTATAACTCCTAGATTATAATCATCCTTAAATTTGTTAAGGTACCTGCCTATGTCGTACTTCCTTCCTTCCATCATTCACTTCCTCTCTTTCCTCCCTCCCATCCTCCCTCCCTTCCTTTTTTCTTTGCCCTCTCTTCCCTCTTATTTTTTCCATCCATTTCATTAAAAAAAAAATAATTGACTTTATATTTAAAGCAGTTTTAGGTTTACAGAAAAATGAGCAGAAAATACTGAGTTCTTGTATTAGCCCTCAATCCCAGAGGCTCCCTCATTTCTCCTATTTTTTAACTTCTTTTATTAGTGTGGTGAATTGGTTACATTTGATAAGCCAGTCATTGATACATTATTATTTATTATGGCACATGGTTTGCAATACTGTTCACTCTTTGTATTGTATATTCTAGGGATTTTGACAAATGTATGTTGTCATGTATCCACCATTTCTCCGCATCCTTTTTGAAAATGTTTCCTCTCTTCCTTTAGTTCCTTCAACTAATTACCGCTTGACTGAGAATTAGGACTTTAACAAAATGTAGGCACTAAGTATAAATAAAAGTGAGTAAGGCAGGGGTGGCCAGATGGCTCAGTCAGTTAAACATCTTACTCACAATTTCAGATTGGGTCATGATCTCAGGGTTCGTGAGATGGAGCTCCGCATTCTGGTACAAGCTGTCAGCACAGGATTCTCTCACCCCTTCTCTCTCTCCCTCTGCCCCTCCTCCACTCACACTTTCCCTCGCCTCCAAAATAAACCTTTAATAAAGTCGGTAAGAAACTCTGCAACAAATTAACACATATGTTTATGTAAGAGATAAAATGAAGAGACAATTCATATTGCAAAGTAAAAGTATTTACCATAGGAACACAATAAAGGTAGGCAACTTACTACTTTTGGACAGCTCAAAAGTTAACGTTTTATAGATTTGAAAGATAGGGCATATGCTAGAAAGTATGGATATTATTGTCCACCAGGGGAGATAGATGTTTACTCCTCAAAATAGAGGTGGGAGCTGTGCCTGGAGAGATATGCAGTAGTCCGATAATGGAAGATATTAAACTCAATGTACAAAGTTAGAAAATTGGCCAAAGTTAATATTGCGTAAGGTAATTAGCTGGTGATTTGAGGGAAAAAAAATGTTAGGTGGTTACAAATGTCAAAAAGGCAAAGAGTGTGTTGGGGGGTTGTTTTCCCATATCTTAAACAGGAAAATCTCAAGCAAAAGCTTGACAACACACTCACATTTTTGAAAATTTAATAAATTTAGAGAAAATGTGTATAGAATTCAGTAGAAGTGCCTGATCTTCAATGTAGAACTTGAGAATTTTGACACATCTAGTGTGAATGTCACATTTCTAATAACATAGCAGTATCATGTTCTGCTGTGTTGATAAGAATCTTATAAACAATTAGCATTATACAGCCACTTTCTATTAAAATTTATAAGATAATATGTTTAACAACCCTTTAAAGAAACCTGTGTCTTGTAGTACATGGAAGTTTGGGAGAAAGTTTTATTCACTCGCCTCAAATTTTCACATGAAAAGATTTTGTTCCAGTCAGCTCCTTGTTTTTTTCTACTTTATAAATCACCTCCTGGCCTACTTGGGGTGTGGCATATATTGTTTAATGTTTTCCTTGGTGGACTCAGTCTAATAAATAGTCACAAACAATGGAGATATTTTATCTTGTTTTTCCTTTACTCCACACTACTTCTAGCAAACTTCCTAAGAAGTGCTGTGTGAAGCTTCAGGATGGAGGTGGCTATTCAGGTGTTCAGATGTGGAATCACTTTCTCCAGTTAGCCTATGAAAGATGGCGGAATATTCTACCCCAGAATATTCCAATTTGGGATAAGGGTTATTTTGAAAACACAGCACTTTCGAATCAGTAGATGGAATTTCATTCTACTTCCTTTTTCTTTCTGAAAACAGGAGAAAAAAACTCCATGTGAAAGATATACTCCCTGTATCAGGAGAAAAGAAACATTCTTTGACAGGGAGGAAGAGACCAGAGAAAATTTTGTACAAATAGACCTTGTTAAAATAATTATTTTCTTCTTTAGATTCCCCACAGAGTTGTTACTTTTTCAAAACTGCCTCTCTGTGTTCAACCTAGTATAAAAGGATTTTGATTTTTCCACCTTTTGGGTCTTTATTTCCTTATGAGGACTCTTGTGTCACATAACACTTAAATTTGCATGTTGTTTCCCTGTTACTCTATCTTATGTCAATTTAGTTTTCAGGTCCAACCAAAAATTAAAAAAGGTGGAGGGAAAATCTTGCCTTCCCTGCATCTATCAGTACAAAACAGGAATTTTCATTTCTATTTACATGACCCACCTTCTCTCTCTTTGTGACTAGGGAGAAAATTAAAAGATTGTTAGTACAAATTAATATTTTGGAGATTTTTGGAAAGAATACCCTATATTAGAATTTTTATTGTATTTTTTAATCTCTATAGTTTCATTCATTTAACCCTTGACCTTGAAATTATTTAGATGGGATCATGGAATATATGAACATATATTTATGTAGACACAATTAAACTAATAAAATTCAGTTTTCTCTTTGAAATTAGTACAAATGAAATTAAAAATCAGATGAAAAGAAGTCCTATCAAAATAAGAAAATAAATTCATATTAGGGTGTGGCTTTCTGAAATATTTTATTGTAGTGATACAGATCTATAACTTCAGATCCAGACAGATCCTTGGTAAATATTCAGAAATCATTTAGATGTAATTTTGATACAAGTAAGAATTGTGGCCTCTAATAATAGAAAATGAAAGAAAAAGAGAGGTAGAGGGTAGGTGAGGGAGACATTATTTTAATGAAATCTTAAAATAGAAACAGGTTGCTGCAGAATTGTGTAAGGATATAAAATCCAATGTAATTTTACCAAAACTAGGGCCCAATAGGAATCTTTAAATTCTAACACTGGAAAATATAAAATTTGTCTAGATAGTAAAGGTTGGTAAATATTATTTTCGTATGTGTGGGTGTGTAGGGAGAGATTTAGATATGTTTATCTCCCTAGCTCAAAGACATAAGATACTAATATAACTTGGGCACAGGGACATGAACAGTAAGACCACAGTCATGGTCACAGCTTAACTAACACAATAAAAAATGGGACACTCTGCATGTGTGTATTTGTATAATGACAGTTATCACCCTGAATAAAAATTATCTGGCAAATAAATAACCTTAGTAACCTGAGCTGTTAACCTCAATTTGTTTTTGTTAATTTTAATTTACTTGGAGTATTATAATTATATTATTAATATCCTTAATAATATAATTATTATTTTTTTAACCCTGGAAAGGTTTAGAATAAAATATAGAGATGGTATAAATCATATACATATTAATGATATCTTTTTAAAGATAATATCTGTATTTGGAATAAAAATATAATGATTAAGATAAATACCTGTTGTGGAGACTCTGAAAATGTGGTTTGGTAGTTCTATTTAAAAAGTGTAACTGAGTGATAGATTTTACACTTCATGTTTTAATTTAAAAGTTCTTTGAAGATTTTACAAACTGCAAACAGCATCGGAATATTGAAGACAACTGGAATCTATTTATAAATTTAGTTTATTAAATTTATTATTATGGATTGAATAATTAGAATTAAAGTACCAGTAGTTGAGACTTTCAGATAATTTCATGTTGATTAAAATAAAAAATCCCAGGTGCCTCATTCTATCAGAGGAAATTATAGTACTTTATTTACTCTCTTAGAGAACATCTTGTCATTTTTTTACATTCTTTTTTTCTGAAATTATATTCTATTAGGCTATGACATTTGCTTTGTCTGCATAGATTAGTCACATTTTATATCATGTATAAAATGAGACACTTAAGTGATTTTTAAATGCCCCTGCACTAAGCTCAGAAACAAAAAACGTGAAGACTGTAATCCAACCAATTCTATCTGTTAAGGGACTGTTTTAAAAACAAAGTAAAATCATATTCTCACACATGGCTAAGTAGACATTGCTTCCAGCAGAGAGATGAGAACTGAATGAGAAGCTGTGCTTGGCTGAGGGTCCTCAGAGTCCCTGCCCAACCAGAGAGGAGAAACCCCACTGAGCACTTTGGTCATTCAATTGAGACCAAAAAAAAAAAAAGGCTACTCTTAACCTCATCTTTTTGGAGTTTGAAATAAGGTCTTTCTGGTATCTGATATATATTTTAAAGATGAACTCAGAGGGCTTTTTTATCAGTTGGACTGTGATTGATTGACTTTTCATTCTATAAGATAGCTAAAATGATCAATTTTTCTCAGGCTTTAGAATATTTTAATGTCTGTATCTGCAGCTGAAGATTGTATTACTTTAAAAAAAATTCTGACTCCAAGTGTGAATATGTGCTTTTATATATATGTACATTTTATGATCTATTCTTGAAAAATTATCAATTTAAACATTTACAGAAGATTTATTGTCATGATTCTAAACACTTAAATTGACTTTCAAGCTAAAATAATTTTTTAAGAAAAGTTGTAGGAAGTTTCTGCTAGATATTGAAATGGCTCTAGGCACTCATCTTTGAGAAGCTGAATAAACACAATCAGACACAATCAGTAGCATAAAATTTCAAGTTTTTCTTATGACCTTGTGGAAGTCCATGTATTTCAACTACCAAATGCCCAGTCAAGGCATTACTTTGAGAGTTCTCATTAATTGAAAGTTTTTAATTGTTTTCTCCCCTGAAGATTAACTTATACATATCTACTAAAGAGCAGAGTTGAAGCCTAAAGAGTAAAGGTCTATCTTCATGTCTCCAAATCTTTCATCTCAAAATTTATGTTACTTTAATGTGTTTCAATTTTTTTTCATTACTAGGGATAAAGTTTAATGCTCTAATTCTTAATATTTAAAAATAATAGTGTTTTAAAAAATAACTCATATTTTAAAAGTAATTTCTTTCACTATTTAAGTATAGATTGCATAATGATCTAATTATATGTTTCATATATTTGAAATATATGTTAATTTCAGTTGTCTCAAATATGCGAGGGATCAGGAAATGTTGGTCTCCACTTGGTCTTTTACAAAGGGTAATAGGCTTCTTCTCAGCTGTATCTGACAAAGACCTCAGATTTAAGAGGAAACCATTTTCAAACTAAATTGCCCCTGTATCTACCTGTCCCTCAACTCAAGGGTTTCTTTTGACTTACTCTTTCAGTCTATCACTAATACTCTCTCCCATTAGCTTTCACCAGTTTGTGGTACTGGAAATCTGGATTTGCCTTTTACACTGCTCCAGTTGGATTTTCTAACTCGACTTCGGTCTCTGCTCTTTGGCACAACATACCTGCGATTTTGTACGATTCTGTGCCTTGCCATTTTGTTAGTTTCCTCGCAGCAGTATCTACATTAGTTTCCTACTGCTGCTGTAAGAAATTGAGCAAATGGAATAGCTTTAAAAAACACATATTTTGGGGCACCTGGGTGGCTCAGTGGGTTAAGTGTCTGGCTCCGGCTCAGGTCATGATCTCACAGTTTATGGGTTTGAGCCCCACATTGGGCTCTGTGTTGACAGCTAGGTCAGAGCTTGGAGCCTGCTTCAGATTCTGTATCTCCCTCTCTCTCTGCCCATCCCCTGCTTGTACTGTCTTTCTCTGTTTCTCAAAAATAAATTTTTAAAAACCCACATATTTTTTGTCTTACATTTCCGGAGACCAGAAGCCCAAATTAATTTCATTTAACAGATATCAAGGCATCAATAGAGCTGGTTCCTTTTGTAGGTTCTGAGAGAATTAGCTCACTCCATTATACTGTTTGTAGGCCATTCTTGTTCTTCAAGGTTTATTAATTTATTACTCCAATTACCCCCAACATTGCATTACTTTTTTTTTCTCTCTTCTATACTTAAAACTTCCTCTGGGTTTCTTTTATAAGGATTCTTGCAATTACATTTAGGGCTACCAAATAATCTAGGATTGTTTCCGATCTTAAAACCCTTAATATCTATCCCCTTTAAGTTTTAGAATAAGATAAAGATTGCTGCTATCACGATTAGTTAACATCCTGATCAATGCTTAAAAGTCCTGGCTAGTTTGTAATACTTAAAGTTCCTGGCCAATGTCATAAGAAAAGAAAAGCAAAAATAATAAGGGTCTTTGGATAAGAGAAAAGTTAATTATTATTTGAAACATGTCTGTAAAACCAGGTATAGAATCAATTTCTTTAAAATTAATAAGAGGAGCACCAGGGTGGCTCAGTTGGTTAAACATCCAACTCTTGGTTTCAGTTTAGGCCATAATGGCATGGTTGGTGGATTTGAGCCCCACATTGGTCTCCATGCTGACAGCAAGGAGCCTGCTTGGGATTCTCTCCCTCCTTCTCTCTGTCCCCCTCCCCCACTGACTTTCTCTGTCTCTTTCTCAAAAGTAAACAAACTTAAATTTATTTTTAGGAATACAATCAATAAGATAGTTCAAAAATATAATACCTGTAAGAGAAATTTAAAAACAATATTATTTTACTTTATCATTAAGGAGTCAATATAATGTAATCTTTAAAAATTAGATACTGTAGATACACTGGTAGATGTATATTCTACCAACTTACCAACATTGGAATAATATTTTGAAAAATTCCTCTTCAGGTCCAGAATATGAGTCAGCCATGACAGAAATTAGCATGAGACTTGGGAGGTTCATGTAAAGCAGAAACTACCTTTTATGCTCTGAAATTTGGTGTCAGTACAAACACAGTGATAGCACAAGCACATTGTCAATGATGTGGTAAATTACCTTATCGATGTGGAGTAGCCACCCTGCACAGATATTTCAGCTACCCCTGAATATCCTTCTGTAGATTCTACAAGTCTTAGACAGGTGCATGGGCATCTCCAGCTCTGTAGCAACGAATATTAGTGGTTCTTGCATTTCTCCTGTCATTGAGAGACACGTGCAGGTTCATTCTTTCAAGAATGTTCTTTCTCTTCCTTGTGAGTTCTGTCATCTTTTTTGCTTCTACTTTGTCTTCATGGTTGTTAGTTTGTTTTCTTCTTCCCTTTTTGACATTCAGCCTTCCTTCAGCTGCTGTCAGCTGCTGTCTTGGCTGACTAGAGAGTCTTCAAACCCAATGCTATAAGCAGAAGCAACAGCCACCCAGAAACTTTTCAGTCAGCCCCTACTATTTTGTAAGAGTTCATATCTGTGACAAATCTTACATTACTCATACTGGTTATGCTTCCCTGATACGTTTTGATATATAAATATACTGTCTATTATACCAATAAAAACATAAGAATCTAGAACCAAAACATTCATATGACCTCCATTTGGTAAATACTAAAACATTTTTAAGTATTGGATAAGGAAAACTTTAGATAAATGAAACATACAACTATGACATTGAATGAGATGAGATATTATAAGCATTCTGTTTTTTTCAATTAATTTTAAAACTCAATTTTATTTAATAAACATTTCATTTGATTATATATTAAGAAACTTGATAAATTATTCTTAAAATATGTGAAAGAATAAAAAATATCACAAACAGCTAGGACAGTTATAAAATATAGAAATAGATAAAATTCAATTCCAGACATTAAGACACTTCAAAAAACCATAGCAATGAAAGCATGTCTTCATTTAAGCATCACAGTCAAGTTTTGACTGCATAAAGTGTGAATTTAAATGGAAGTGATGTAGACATTAAAATCATGGGTGTCATATAAGGGTTGCCTAATTTGTGTCTGTACAGAAATTATATATTCAGAAAATTTAGTAGTGATTAAGCCAATGTAATGTTGTTAATCAGATCTAAAATCACTATTTTGGGTTTAATTCATTTTTACGTTTAGTAGTTTTTCATTCTGCTATGAAACTACCAAAAATTTAGTAGCTTAAAAAAACACAAGTTTATTGGTTTACATTTCTGTAGAAATCTGGCATGGGTCTCAGTGGGCTAAAATCAAAGTGTTGGCAGGCCCAGGTTCCTTTTTGGAGGGTCTAATTGCGGGGTCTTTCCAAATTCTAGAGGCTACCTACACTCTTTCTTACACTGTCAAAAGCAGTAACAATGCCTCTCTGTGACCATTCTTCCATAGTCACATCTGTTTATGATTCTGCACTCAGCCAGAGAATAGCCTCCCTTTATAATGACCCAATTATAATGTGAGTAGATTTAACTCTTTGAATAATACAAAATAATTTCCCAGCTTCTGTGTTCATAACTTAATACCATCTACAGAGTCCCTTTTGCTATGTAAGACAACATATTTTCTGGTTCCAGATATTAAGATGTGGACATCTGGGGGAGACTTTATCTACGTTTAACGCATGTTGTCAATTAAAGTGATAAAATGGATACCTAATATTAATAGGAACAGCAATCTCAAAAAAGTTCCCCACTGCAATGCAAGACCTCTCAGCATTTTTAGATCTGTGGGTTTTCTGCCAGTACAGGGATGTGTGAAGTCTCTTGACTCTCCCAAGGTGTGAATGTCAAGTCTTTCATGAGAACCTCTGACCTTGCTTTTACCAAACCTTTTGTGAGACACCATCTACAATTTTACTTTAGGATTCCTGGATCTGATCATAGTAATATTTCCAGAGAGTGTAGAGCCTAATTAAGACTGATAATGAACAATTTAAGTCATAGTTTTATTCCAATTTATGTGATTTTGTTTTCATTAGAAACATCTTACTCGTTGCATATGGATAAGACAGATGGTTGCCTTTAAATAGTGTTGATATAAAGTTAGATGATTAAAGTGTAATATTGTGTCAGAGAACCAAGCATATCCAGAGTATATCAATGACGTGAGCTCTTAAAAAAAAGCCAAATACATGAAATTGATGATGGGCTGAATGTGAGTGTGTTAGAGGATGGAAAACATGATGAAGCAAACAAACAGTTGGAGAGAATGCACTTAAATAAGCCTACTGCATGTTAAGAGGTAGAATTAGAAGATAGCTTGTTTTTGAGTTTGTGATTAAGATGATGGTTTGAACAATGAAAAATTCGAGCTCAAAACTGGAAATGATTTGTTTAAGAAGAGTGAAGAGAAAAATTCTGTTGGATGGTCTATTTTCATGTATGCTTAAATAGCATATGTTAATGAGGGAAGTTTTACAACAGTGGAAGAATGTGATACAGAGCTTAAGCTATCAAAGGAGGATAGAGGGTTAGCAGGAAGTAAATCAATAATTTTTATATAAAGGTCATGGAAACACAATAGAAACATAACATATTACTCAATGGAACCAGAAATTTTACCACATGATGGAAAAGTGGTATTTTGAAAATAGTGTTCGAAGCAAGGGTGATACTAGTGATGCTTCCATTATCTGAGTTACATGTCGTATGCAAAAAAAAAAAATAACACTTTCAGGTGTTAAGGCAAATAAAACCAAGTGATAGTCATAATCCAATAAAATTAAGTAATAACATTCAGGGGAACACTTGTTGGACATAAATAGAATTTTCAAAATACCTTCCGGAAAAGATGGTAAGTTGGAGGAAAAGGAGCTATTAAATACATCTAATTGTACAGATCGTGTGATAGGCAATTTAAAGTAAATACATAACAAACAATATGAACCCATCAGAACAACCAAAACAGATACTGAATAAAATAACCAATAGAGTCATACTCCTTTTTTGAAGCTGAACATTAGTGTTAGAGTTCTGTTCTAGAAATGATAGATAGAAGTCGCGCTTGAGGCAGTGTCATAAATGAAGGACTGACGGGCATGGATGTTGCAGTGGAGAAGGGACTGTTGGGTGGATAAACCTGTATTCCCCATCATCATATGGACAGCTACAATGATTGTTGCCATTTATGTCAGCAGTGTGCAAACACAGAAGAATCAGATAGTTTTTCTCTCTTTAGAAGCATCTAGCAGCAATTGTAAATAAAATCATCAGACAACTACTGGGAAAGCTATTCCCATGGTGATGGAAACAAAAATTTCAAAGGCCTATTGATTGATAAGGATTCGTAGCTGTTTCTCTGATTAAAATAAAAGAGAAATTATCTAAATATTGGTTTTCCTTCCAACTGTACCTTGTGTGTGTGTGTGTGTGTGTGTTTGAGAGAGAGGGAAAATGAGAGAGAAAGAAATTGAGGGCATGAATTGAATGATCTTTTTTTGTTTTGTTTTGTTTTTTGTTTTTAGCTTTTGTGTTTGTCAACATTGATTCTGTGTTCTCATGTCATTACTTTGCACTTTTGGAATCATATATGAAAACCTTCTGGTCATTTTTACTCTTCTGTACAGAAAACGACATTCACTGTAAAGGCGAAGTCCTCAGAAGAAAGCACTATTTTTGGAAAAGTGGTTCTGTGCAGGTCTGTGTCTCTATCATGTTTCCTACAAAACAGCAGGAATTTTCACCAATGATTCCTACACTCTATATAATTCACTGTTTTTAGAAAGCATATTTGAAGCAGCCTTTCTCAGAGACAGATACCCACTGAGAGCATAGCAAATACAGTTTTACCTATTATCTTGGATTTACTTCTATTTTCTGGTCTTAACTACTGGTGTTAGTGCCTAGTTCCTGCACTTGCTCTGAAGGCAAAGTGAGTCTAAGAAAAATGAAATCAAGAATTGATTTACCATTCAGCACAGCCCTATATAGGGATATCATTTACTGGATTAATTTACAGATGCTACATGCAAACCTTAGGGTATATATCATTCACATATGTTTGCTTAACAAAGGGGGAAAATGTCTGAAAAATTCTAATGTTTAATCAATTTTAGTTTTCCCTCCATCTCTTTGTCCAATAAGTTAATAATTCTTAGAGATTCTTGTACTGCTGCATGACTCCAGATCAGTGATTTCTAGTTGGTGTAGGACACTTGATACTATTCATCAGTGATTTTGTCCCTTTGTGTATTTCAGTGATGTTTGCACATCTGCACTCTTCTGCTGATATTAGCACTTCCCTGTGTAACCACCTCCTACTTCCTTCAAGAAAATTAAAGTCATTGGGCACAATATTTTTGCACTAAAAATAAATTATCTAAAGACACAAACTCACACATACATGCATGCACATGCATCCTTCTCAGAAGGTTCTCTCTTCTCTCAGTTCCTTCACTTGTTTTCACAGTCTAATCCATACCTATCCCATTTAAAACCTTTTTCAGTACCTTAGATTTATTGCTATTTTGCTGTTTAAGCAAATGCAGAAAGATGCTCAGTCCTTCTTCCCACCGCCCCCCCTACCAAAAAGTGAACTTTCCCTTATCCCTGAACCCTGTAATAGCTTAGCATGAAATAGAAGTCATCATTAAAAAAAATAACTATTTATTTTGAAAGAGAGAGAGACAGCATGAGTAGGGAGGGGCAGAGAGAGAGAAAGAATCCCAAGCAGGCTCCACACCATCAGCCCAGAGCCTGATGAGGGGCTCATGAGTGATGTCATGACCTGAGCCAAATCTAAGAGTCAGCTGTTTAACCCTCTGAGCACCTAAGTGACCTAGAAGCCATCATTTCTTAAATCTGTGCTCACCTCTTAACATACTTCAATCTGAGGTCTTCCTGAATCCCTTATATATCTTTATAAAGTCATTATCGATCTCTATTTTTCTCTTTAAAATTCTGCCCTGGCACTTCTCTACTCAATTTTCCTAAGACATTTGTTTATTGGCATTGATGCAACTACAACTTGTATTTCAATGTTAATCTGTAGATCGGGCTGAGATTGACATACTTTGCATGCAAACATCTTGGATCATCATCATACTTCAGATTATCTGGATAGCTTATATAAAAATAGAATCTCATTATTTTCTCCAAAGTATTATTACTTTATTAAGTTTTGTATATATATCTACTTCAGCTCACTTATTAAAAATCACTTTTAGCATTTCCTTTTCTTTATTTACAGTAATACCTGTCAGACAAGGACCAACAGACATGCAGTTCCTCAACATACTTTTCACAAATGTGCTTCTACTCATAGACTCATTTTCTTGCTGTATAAGCCTATGCATTTGCCACAAGCATTTTAGATTCTACAAATGTCTATTCCAAATCTGTTTCTTCTGTTCATCTCCATATTTCTGCCTTCATCATTTTTAATCTCCTTAGTCAGAAATTTGTCTTTAATACTTCCTTTCTTAAAACTTTTGACATATAGTCAATAAATCTGCTTGTTTTGCTTCTTTGTTGCATAGTAGATTAATCCCTTTTCTGCATCATGGAACCCTGACTAATATAGCACTCCTCCTAATGCTTGTTGTAACTTCCTAGGTTGTTTTTTTTCCTCCAGTTTTTCCCCAGTAGGTCAACTCATTTCTTGCTAGAAAAGTCTCTATCTTAAACACAATCTGGCTAAGTCATTTTGTTGGAACCTTTTCAATGACTTTTCATTCCTTTTATGATACAATACATTCTTTTTAGTATGTTAGAGTTGCCTCTACTTTTATCTCTAGCACTTCATACATATGTTTATGCTACTACATATATAACCATTATGTAACAGCACTTATATAATTTGCTTCGCAACATTATACTATCCATGCTTTTGGTTATTTTACCCCGCCTGTCTGGAATGTCCTGTCCTCCTTTTCCTTCATCCTAATATTTTCTTATTCTCTCTAATCCTCATTTTACAAGGATTTCTTACTTGAGTTACCACTGTGCATTGAAAAAAAAAGTCATGATACTTAAATATTAAATGCACCTTAATAAATTATACCTCTCTGAAACATCTTTTTTACATCAAATATGGATTTTATTCCTTACTTATAGCATCAATCTGTTTGTGAATCAATTACTTGTTGATATTAGAATTTATAGTAAATATACAGTGAAAATCAATTGCAAGATAAAATTACTAATGCAGCCCCAAAATAGAGTTTTATCAAGTATATGAAAATGGTCCTAGAGAAGTGCTAAAAATCATAGTAAGAGAAAAAATTAGAGAAAATAACAGGTAGATGCATGAAAAAAGGTTAAAAAAGTTCTTTAGACAATTATCTCTTGATTATTTTTGGAAAAAATAGTTCTCTTTATGGTTTTCATATAATAAACATGAAATTCAAAATGATAACATGGCTTTACATTGTAACATTAAAAGAAATCAAACATAATCACCACTAGAGTCAAGCTTTGATACAGAATCAAATATACAAATAGATTTACAAATATAACCTATATTTTGTTGAATGCTGGATAGACTCAATTTTTTGCAACATTTAAAAATTTTACCATTCACATGAATGCCAACATCTATTTTTCACTATTTGAAATGAACTTATGTTTCTTATTTTATTTTATTTTTTAAAATTTATTTGTTTTGAGAGCAAGAGATCAAGTGTGAGCAGGGGAGGGACAGAAAGAGAGGGATTGAGAGAAGCCCAAGCATGCTCTGTGCTGTCAGGGCAGGACTTGGCTCAGGACTCAAACCCACAAGCAAACAGTGAGATCCTGACCTGAGCTGAAATTAAGAGTCTAAAGGTTTACCAACTGAATCACCCAGGTGTTCCCCTGTTCCTCATTATAAATAATTTTGAGGGGAGGGTATCAGTCATGTTTATATCCCCATGTTGAGTTTCATGTACATTGCTCTGTAAATGCACTTGTAATATTTCTCTATTTATTTATTTACTTCCCTTCTAAACATAAACATTATTATGTATAAGCTTTTAGATGATAATTTAATATTACATTTTTAATTTTAAAAAATGTGTCAAATACAGAGCCTGGGACCTAGTAAGTCCCATGTTGAGTTTCATGTACTTTGCTCTATAAATGTACCTGTAATATTTCTGTATGTATGTATTTGCTTCCTTTCTAAACATAAACATCATTATGTATAAGCTTTTAGATGATAAGTTAATATTATAGTTTTAATTTTTAAAAATGTGTCAAATACAGGGCCTGGGACCTATTAAGTATCCACATAAACTCCATTGAATAGAATTAAAGAACATTTGCACTCAGAGAGTAATAAAGTTCAATATTTGAAATTATTTTCTGGCAGAGAAGAGTCACAAAACTATTATGTTCACTCACAACCCATAGGAAATGACCATATAAGAAAAATATGGTAAATGATAAATAGCAGGGAGAGAGAAGGTAGGAATGGAAACAAATAATAGTTCCTAGCAAGAGAAAGAGGCATACACGAAGAAGCTTCAGCTGTGGGTGAGCATCATGTTTCAGTAATGGAGGGATATAATGGATACTACTTTTAGACATCACATGTTTTGCTGATTCACACTCAGAATACACATTCATATGAATGTGTATGATTTCAGACTTAATATGTTCACCAAATAAGTATCCTTTGGTAAAAAAAATGAGGTAAAATGACTGTATTAAATATTTTAAGAGGGCTGCAATTATTCCAAGATGATGATACAGGAAATCATGCAAAAATCAAATACTTCTTATTAACCTGTGGAAAATATGTGGACATATTTTCACAACTTCACATTGAGGTGAAAAATTCACAAAATTTTAATAAAATATCTGAAATATGAAAATGTTATTTATTAAACAATATGTTATAAAAACCTGAATTTGAAAATTAGGAGACTGGGTTTTTTTAAAGGAAGATTGAGGCTGTAATAAATTCCTCAACAATTTTATGGTGATGTTTCTTTTATATTTATCATATTTTTTAAATAAACACTGGGGATGTCTTGCTAGCACATGATTCAAGAATTTAATAGTGGCAGATCAGTGAAACATACAAAGAAATTAATTATTGTGCAAATGTTTCAGATGGTAGGTAGTTACTTAGAGATGTAAATAAAATTTTTCTATATTTCCTTTAAATGTACTTTGTTAGAACAAAAACCTTAGATTTTATTGCAAGGACCATATTCATAGTATGTTTAAAGAATCTACATAAACATTTGAAGACTATATGTGTGTGAAAATATTTGTAACTTGCATATATAACATATTTGTTTTAGAGATTGTTTTCAGAAAAATACTCTACATTTGGAGGCCTTGTTTTTAATATCTACACCTATTTATAACAAGCCTTATCAGATAAAAAAAGATATTTTTCAGTAAATAATATAGAATGAAGTTTATGACACATAAAATGTAAAAACTAATAATTTAAAAAAATGTTTCTCTAGATAATTATATTAGCCCAGGTTCTGTTGAGAGTAATTTGACTATAGTATTTAGAAAAATGAAGGAAGGAAGGAAGGGAAGGAAGGAGGAAGAGAGAGAGAAGGGATGTGGGGGAGAGAGAGATGGAGAGAACGTGCTCAGGCTTGAAATAAGAGGAGGAAGAGAGGATCTAGGGAGGGAAATATGGAGGAAGAGGGAAGAAAGCAAAAAGAACAAATCAAAATGGTTCTCAGGGCAGACAGAGCCCCCAATTTTAAGAGTAGATACACTTATCTATAAATGCTGATGAGCAGATTAGGATTCCTTCCTTGGGCATACGAATTTGGAGCTGAAATAAACATTTCAGACCTTCACTTAACCATTACTCGTGTGACAAATGCATTTAGACTGTAGAAACGTAAAGTGATCTTCTCTGGACCATCTGTGTGACTCAGTGTGTTAAGCATCGGACTCTTGATTTCAATTCAGGTCATGAACTTGAAGTCATGATCTTATGGTGAGAGTGTGCCCCAGGTTGAGCTCTGCATTATTACTGTGGAGTCTGCTAGGGATTCTCTTTCTCCCTCTCCCTGCTCCTCTTCCACTGATGCATTCTCTCTTTTCCTCTCTCTCTCATCTCTCTCTCAAAGAAAAAATAAAAAGTGAGCCTCTCTATGTAGAGTGATTCCTTAAGAAGCCTTTGTGTGAGCTTCAGCAGTGAAGGATTTTTCATAACAAATGCAAAAAGTTTAGACCTGTTCTATTATCCACTGACACTCCTTCTGCCAGTACTAAGTGAGGTAAGGGAAAGTAAGATCACAAGAATCAGTAATGCCATCTTTTCACTTGTCACTACTTTCCCGCTCCTCACGTCATCTCTCTCTCCTCTCTCCTTCCCCAATTCCAGTCTTCTCCTTACCTTTCCCCACCCTTCCTCGCATCTCCTCTCTAACTTTTCTTTTGTCTTGCAATGGACTTTTTTTTGGCAATGTGGTAAGGCTTATGGAGCTTCTTTTCAGAATACTGTTTTTAAAAATACAAAGATACATGGATTGTAAAGGGGAAATAATTCTAATAACATGTAGCTATTAAAATTTTTGCAATGTGGGAATTAATATGCTTCTGTATTAATGCATTTAATAACATGATGCAGTGTCATGTTAATAAAACACTGTAATTTCAAAATAGTGACAAGCACAAATTATTTTAAGAGATATATATACAACAAGTATAATGTAGTATGTAAATATCTGTGACATCTATTTGTAAAAAATGTCATGGTATGCTCTTACTAATGTAGTTTATGACTGAGATTTGTAATTGGAAGAAATGTTACATTTTAATAAGGGGCTAATAAAAGTAAAGACATATTTTTTTTCTGATTCAAATTCAAGAAATCTTAACATTCTATCCACCAATCCTTTGAGTATGGTTGGATCATGCTGGTAGCCCAAAGGACAATAAATTATCTGTATAGAGAAGCAGTGAGCATTTTCTCTGTTCTCTCCTGGGTTTGGAAATAGCTTTTGGGTAAAACCAACTAGTGTTGATTAAAGTCATGTAACTTAGGCATTTACAACTCAATTACGGGGTGCCTGGGTGGCTCAGTCAGTTAAGTGTGTGATTTCGGCTAAGGTAATGATCTCACAGTTCATGGGTTCGAGCCCCACATTGGGCTCTGTGCTGACAGTTAGCTCAGAGCCTGGAGTCTGTCTTCGGATCCTGTATCTCCCGCTATGATTGTTGCTGAAATGCCACAGCAAAGTGGGAAGAGGTCACCTAGACTCTTGTTCTTTGTTATTTATTTCCAGTTAGTATCCACCAAGTCTTCCACCTTCAGATCTGCTCCTTCATGCTTTCATCAGCTTAGATGTTTGTCTTCTCACATTGTCTCCACATTTCTTTTATTCCCGCATGCACTACCACACTCTGTTCTGACTATAATTCCTCTCCTTTTTCCTGGCTTCAGTGCCATATTCTCTTAATTAAAAGGAAAGATCATCTTGCTGTGTTTTCCTTGCTGGGCTCTAGAGGGACTTTGCTTTCATTTCATCTGCTTATACTTTGTACATAACCATCTTACATAACCCATGCTATTCGTATTTTATCCTGGACATAGTTTCTTCTCTGTGAGGTTTACCTACTCTCCTGTATCTTAACCAGAAAATGAGACTGTCATAACCTTGTTCAGCAGGTTTCCAAAATAGCTAGCCTTTTATTTGTTCTAACTATAAACTATCATTTCAAAGCTTAGCTTCAAGTTAGAGAAGCAGAGAGCAGTTCTCTTGAGACCTATTCCAGCTTTAGTGTGTTCTGATGTCTTACTTGACTACTTTGTTTCACTAAGACAAGAAAATTTCTCATTTTAAAAACTCTTAGTGAGAGGGAGGGGGACAAAAACTCTGTGGGATTTAGGATATCTCTCTCTGTGTATATATCTAGCTAGCTAGCTAGCTAATATATATACACAGCTATAGCTAGCTATCTAGAATCTACAGATACTTAGCTAGATAGCTAGATAATATATATACGCAGCTCGCTATCTAGAATCTACAGTTTCTTAACTTTCCTGATTCTAACTCTATAATATTAAAAGTTTAGAGCCTTTTTAGGTCATGATCTCATGGTCTGTGGGTGTGAGGCACTCATCGGGCTCTGTCCTGACAGCTCAGAGCCTGCTGCCTGCTTCAGATTCTGTCTCCCTCTCTCTCTGCCCTTCTCCGACTCCTGCTCTGTCTCTCTCCATCTCTCAAAAATACATAAATGTTTAAAAAATTAAAGGTTAAGAGCTTCTTTCATTCTGAAGTGACTTTCCTAAGCCAGGGGGGAAAAACAAAATAAAAAAACCCTAAGTCTAAAAGTTCCAGAAGGTCTAGGGACAGGGAGCAGAATAGAACAAGGAATGAATGAGAATGAAAGCTCATTAGTTAATAGATGGAAATCATATTCTATCACTATATGAGAGTAATTTGTAAACTCTTAAGCTACACACACACACACACATTTATAGATGTACACGCATACACACATATAGTTGCACTATTAATGTGGTGATTTACCATTTTGTAAATATTAAAAGCATAATCGCTAACAGTATTTACACTCAAAATGCTTCACAGTGGTCTTATAGTTTAAAACAAGTTTATATAACTTGTATTCTTTATTCAAGGTAAAAACTTATTTTTTTTAAAAATGCTTTAACATCAAATTTATTGATTTATCACCATAATTAACTAAATATATTTAAGCACATACACAAAATGAGAGAGACCAAATTATATTAACAACCTATTTCAGAGAACAAAAATGAGGTTTGCAAATTATTGTATTCATACTTACTGCTAGTACTTGATAATAATATAGTTCAAATGTATGAATTGTCAACTAAATGATGAATGAGGTGATTGATTCAAGAAAATATGAGCATCAGGTATTTTATGGATGTGTTGAATCACCATATTGTACACCGGAAAAAAATACTGTAGGTCAACTAACTAGAATTTTAATTAAAACTTAAAAAATACATCATTGGACAGGTTTCTGAAAGTTTAAAGAAACTGAAAAACTTAACTAAACACATTAAATCAATAAAAAATAGTATACTCATGTGAAACAGTGAATGCAAAGACAAAATAACAGTAATTTAATGTAATCTCCTGTTAATTGCAATTCAAAGTGTTTATGACACTGTTGTTTCACTTGTTAAGATGGGGAGTGCCACAATATTACCATTTTATTCAATTGTGAATGTATATTTATGTAAAGGAAATTTTCACATTATTGCTGACCATTTAAAAATCTATATATAAAGTTTTTCTAAATGGCAACTTAAAAGTTTTTTTAATGTTTTGTTTATTTGTGTGTGAGAGAGAGAGACAGAATGAGCAGGGGAGGGTCAGAGAGAGAGGAGGAGACACAAAATCTGAAGCAGGCTCCAGGCTCTGAGCTAGCTGTCAGCACGGAGCCTGGTGCAGGGCTCAAACCCATGAACCATAAGATCATGACCTGAGACAAAGTCAGACATTTAGCTGATTGAGCCACCAGGTGACCCAAAATGTCTCAGTTTTTAATGGAAACTGGAAAATGTCCTAGAAATCTACTCCTTTATATTCTGACAGTTGATTCATTTCAAAGGGAAAAAAATCAGAATATTTGAATTGTGATTCTACCTTACTTTGATATAAAACATAGCATAATAGATATTGTACTTCCTACAAAGATTGTACTTCACCCTTGTTACCAGTACATGATTGTCTTGGTGACAAACTCCTTTTTCCATGGCTCATAATTTGCAATACAATCATCTCTTTGGCAGAGTAATCACACTGGAACATTACTATGAAAGAGTACCATGATATCCTAGGGAGAAGACATGTGAAGAGACAAGAAAAATATAATATACATTCCAGAAAACTGTGATCATGACTCTTCCCATTTTGTGAAAAAAACAGGTCATGGAGAATTTCTTAAGCTCTTTTATATCACCATATTAATAGCCCTCTTACTAGCTACACTGTGGAACTATTTAAAATATTTTTAATTTGTTTTTGAGAGAGAGAGAGAGAGAGAGAGAGAAGGAGGGAGGGAGGGAGGGAGGGAGGAAGAGAATGAGTAGGGCAGGGGCAGAGATAGAGGGGGATAAATTCTGAAGCAGGCTCCATACTCATAGCAGCCAGTCCATGCAGGGCTGGAGCTCAGGAACCATGAGATCATGACCTGAGCTGAAATTGGATGCCCATTCTACTGGGCCACCCAGGTGCCCCAAGAATTGTTTTACAATAAATGATGTATTTATAAGTTTCAAACTAACATAGTAACAGTAACTAATATTTAATACATGGGCAATATATATATATAGCTTTCTTCCATATCCTTTCTCTTCTATTGATTGAAATACCAAGTTATCTCCTAGATGAGTAATTTGAAATCTTCCTTATATTGAAGTCACTACCTTTTCTTCCCCCTTACTTTGTTCATCATCAGTTCTGAACCTCCCTGACTAGTCTTTGGAAAATAAGGGCTATGTCTGCTTAGTTGCTCAATTTAGAACTTCAGAGTAATGGCTAATGTCTCTTTTATTCTTCACATGTTCCCCCTTCCAACTTATTTATCAAAAATACCTCATTAATTGATCCATTTCCCCCTTCATCTTCACTGTAGCTACACAAAACAAATCGTCAGTATCCTTAGCTTGTATGATAACATATGTTATAACTTGCATTTTGTATATTGATCATATCTCAGTCAAGTTGTTTAAAAAATCTTTTAGCATTTCTCATTCAAATACAAACTCAGTTACCATAGACAAGACCTACAAGATGTGGGTCCTGTCTGCTTTATGACTTTGTTCCTTACTAGTCTGCTCATTGTGATTAGGGGTGTGTGTGTGTGTGTGTGTGTGTGTGTGTGTGTGTGTGAGAGAGAGAGAGAGAGAGAGAGTGTGTGTGTATGTCTGTGTGTTTGTGTATATTGTTTTGTGATGATGATCACGCTTTCTTGTATTCACATTGTTGATTTTATGATTTTCAGCAAGGGATTCCTTCCCTTGATTCTGTGAATGATGTTAGATCATTTAGAAACTGTGTATCTTAGTTTAAATGTATACAGACCTTCTCATCATATATATAGATACTAATACAAGTATTAATTTCAACCCCCCATCAAATTTGAAAGGATAAAATGAAGTACAATCATCAGATTAAAAAAACTATACAGAAATAAAAATAAATGAAAATACTGCCACTCAAGTATAACATAGATGAAATTTACATTGGTTAAAGAAGGCACTCACAAAATAATAATATATTCTATGAATCCACTTACATAAGCCTGAAAACTGGTAAAAATTAATTATAACTTAATATTGTGTCTATCAGGAAGGAGACAAGATAGTGATATGAAAGGGGCATAAGCAGGCTCTTGTGGTATACAGGCAATGTTCTTTTTATTGACCTGGCTGGTGTTTACAATGATATCTTCATTTTGAGATAATTCTTTGAGTTCATTTATCATTAGTATGATTGTTCTGTATGAAGGTTACACTTCAACTTAAAATGTTGATTAAAATGACTAGTGTTTAGGTATTTAGCAAAAGGAATAAGGGTGTCAAACTTGATTAAGAATACACATGTTTTGTAATTAGTTGGTAGCTACAAAATCCATGTAAAGGATAATAGGCTGTTTTCAGTGGAAGCTAGGACGGGGCTGTAAAGAAACTGACTCCTAAATTAGGGGTATAAATTTTAGCTTACACATAATTGAGAATTATTGAAATTTTTAATCCATTTTGCTAGGTAGAAATTATCCCAACGTACAAATTATTCCCTTCTAGAGAATATGGTTATATAATTCAGAAATAAAATTAGATATATTAGTGATTATGTCAAAAGTCAATTATCAGGCCTGGTTTTCATTTGCACAGATGTGTCTCCTTCCTCTCTTTGATGTAGGCAAACAGCTAATTGTGCAGCCAGGATCTAAAGTGTCTTCACCTATTGAACGAAACTGAGGAAGTCCAGGAAGTCCTGAATTTAATCAGCAATCAGATTTTTCCCTGATGTCCCTTATGGGGAATTCCATAGACTTTTCCTTCCCAGAAAAAGATATCTTGGATATCACCGTTTACATTTTGGTATAGACTTCTGTCTTCATTTTGCTCAAGGGCTTATTTAGTATGGAAGATGACTCTGTCATGATTTATTCTTGGATTAAATCACACTTGTTTCTTGGGGTTTCTTCCTACTTTATTTGCCATTTGTACTTTCCTTGTATTTTACAAGGAAGAAGCTCCTCAAGTTCCAGTCTAGAGTCCTCTTTTCTTTTTTCTTTTCTTTTTTCTTCTCTTCTCTCTCCTTTACACTTCCAGAATTATCTCCTCCATTTCTGTGGTGTTACACATAATCCTACGCTGATCTTTTCCCTGGCTTCTGGCAGATGTTTCACACTTGTAAAATTATAATTGTAAACCATAAATATCTTTAATTTATCCTTGACGAAATTTGATTAACACCATATGCCACATGCCAATAGCAGAAAACTTGACACAAATGCCTTTGAGAATTCAAAGCACTTAACAATTAGTTTTTGGAAAGTAAGCATATTAATGAATATTTACAGACCAGTTGTCATATAATTTTATTAAAGTCCAATATGTTATCTGCCTTGATAACTAAAATATATATTTATAATCTATTTTGAAATAACAAAAGATTTTCTATAACACTAGTATTATTTCTTTTTATTTGCTTTTAAATGGTTCCAGTAACTGTTGATTTAAAATCCTATAATAATAAATATAAGCTTATAATTCACTGAGTTGTTCTGATTTTCCCATTTTTGTTATTGATATGATAACCGATCATTAACCATAGACTCCAGAATCCATTGCTAATAAACTAAACATATTATGTCAATAATTAGTATAGTAACATTGCTAAAGTACATTTATCTTTTAAAATCTCAAATAAAATACAGGCTTGACTGATTAAGTTTCATATTTAAAATACATATATATGAAATATGAATATAAATATATAAATGTAATATATAAACATAATATATATTGTATACTATATTCTATGTTAGAATATATAATATATATCATATAATATATAAATATTATATATATTATATAGAATATATTATAGAACATGTTCTATATTACAATATGCACTGCCTTGCTAACCCGGACCCTATGTTGCTGGTGAACATGGGCTCGGGTGTCATCATCCTAGCAGTGTACTCCAAGGACAACTATAAAGGAATGACAGGGACCAGTCTTGGAGGTGGAACACTAGTAGGCCTATGTTGCTTGCTGACTGGTTGTGAGACCTTTGAAGAAGCTCTGGGAATGGCAGCTAAAGGCGACAGCACCAAGGTTGATAAGCTGGTGATGGACATTTGCAGAGGAAACTATGAATGATTTGGCCTTCACAGATCCCCTGTAGCATTAAGCTTTGGCAACATGATGAGTAAGAAAAAACAAGATTCCATCAGCAAGGAAGACCTCGCCTGAGCCACACTGGTCACCATCACCAACAACATTGGCTCTATTGCTTAGATGTGTGTGTTGAATAAGACTATTGACAGAATTGTGTTTGTTGGGAGTTTCCTCAGAATCAATATGATCTCCATGAAACTGCTAGCCTATGCAATGGATTTTTGGTCCAAAGGACAGCAAAAAGCTCTGTTTTTGGAACATGAGAGTTATTTCAGAGCTTTTGGGGCACTGCTGGGGGCACCTGTTCAATATGACTGATGACCATTAGCAATGACAGTGGATGGAAGAGGCTTCTGTGAGAACAGAGACCTGAGACCTGCCACTGGAGATCTGCTATGGGACGGAAGCCAAGCCATTATGGCAGATGAACCTGCTGGATTTATAAATAATTTAAAATCCTCTAGCTGATCCTTTACTCTTGGGTTTTGAGCTTATGATTCAAAATGGGTAATAACAAGAGTTCTTTTTGTATCATGAATTTAAACACACACGCACACACACACACACACACACACACACACACACACACACACACACACTTGTCCAGAGAGGCCAAACCTATGAATTTTATGCATTAATCTTGAAAAAATTAACCTAATTTGATATTTAAGAAGGACCCAAAATGTAAGTGCTATTAATTTTTCTTCTGGTGTTTACTGATCAGTGTGCTAATTTTAACTTCATTTAGTAATTACTCTAGGAGATATTACCTTTACTTACATTCATCATGATGTTTCATGATTTGCTGTTGGTTTCAAATGAAACTAAAAATCTGGCATGCTTTGCTGTGAACACTATTGTGTTTGTTTCCTTACGTTTTTTGGTCATGTTTCTTTTTGTTTGAATGCCTTACAGAGAAAGAGAGTCCTTCCCCCTATTCATGTCATCAGATGACTCCCTCTCCTCTCCCATACCTTTCTTTAATGTAATTGTTTGTACCAACGAAGGGGCTGACCAGCTCAATAAGAATGAAACACGAGATCGAAAGCTCTCAAAAATGCCCTTGATGAGAAAACTCCAAAAGTGTTCATGAATTTTATGAGTCAGGCAAAAGTAGAAAATGATATGCAATTTGTTTTCGTCCTTATGAATAATATAATGTTTTTTTGGATATGTTTTATGTTAGGTTATATTAAATTGAAATGTTCTCTGATGATATGGCCTCATTTCATACCCAGCAGCAAATCCTTATGCAGCAAATCCTTATGCAGGATATTGGAACTTCCCAGGTAAAGTCTTCCCGTAGATTAACTGTTGACATCGGGAGATGAGGGGCAAGTCATGGGTTGACATGTCTGAGAATAACACCTATTTATTTTGTATACCTGTGTGCATAGGAGCTTTCTAACAAGGCATCTTAAATAATAAGTTTTTTTATTTTAAATATTTCAAACTTAAAACTGGATTTCAGTCTCAGTTTCTAATATTAAAAATAATCATGATAATGATCTCTCTATACATTTTTTTTCTTTTTTGAAAGTTGTCATTGGAACCGATGGGTAACTTTCAAATGAGAGTTGTACAAATATTGAAAACGCATGGGGTCTAATGACTTATGACTGATTAATCTTTTCAACTGAGCATATTGTTGAAAGGGATCTTTGCAGGCAACTACAATTGCCATATCTTTTCTGCCTCCTGAACGCCATCTTTAATTGCCATATCTTCAAGTCTCGAAGAACTTGATGTTAACTGAAGTATTCACTTGTCTGGTTGAAATATAGCCTGATTCTGTTGTAAAAAATAATAAATATAAGATACATAAGTATAATATATATTGTATAGAATATAGAATATATTTAGGACATATTCTATATTAAAATATATTCTATATATAGAGAATAGAATATATTCTAGAATATATTAGAATATATAATATATAAATATATATATTATATGTACATAATATAGAAATATAAATAAACATATATGAATACATTAGTATATATATGAAATATATATGTATTCCATGTATGTGCTTGATTTATGTGTGTATGAGTGTCTGCAGATATATACTTACGGGTATGTGTATATGTATGTGTTGAATAACTTAATATTTTAATCTAGATTTTTCCTAATCCTCTCAAGGTTAACCTATTAAAATGAAACTCCATATTTTGCTCCCCAAACTGCTCCTTAGCAAATATCCCCTCTAGTAAATTTCATTGGCATCTATCCAGTTAATTAGAAACCTAATAACAACTCATACATTTTTCATCTTTCCCTTTCCCTGTCCATTGCATTAGCAGTTCTTGCCCTAATTTTTAACTCTCTGCATTTTACTACAGTTAAAATAATCAAGGCACCATGCTTTTCTCCAAAACTGCTTTTATTCATATTCCATTCAGCATTACCCAGAAGCAGGTAGTCATCTTAAAAATATATGTGGCAGCCTCTGGGTGGCTCGGACAATTAAGCATCTGACTCTTGATTTTGGGTCAGGTCATGATCTCAGGGTTTGTGAGATCAAGCCATGCATAGATCTCTGTGCTGTCAAGCACAGAGCCTGCTTTGGGAATTTCTCCCTCTCAATGTCTCCATCGCTTGTGCTCTGTCTCTCAAAAACAAATAAACATTAAAGAGTATGTGTGATGTGACAGTGTTATACTCCCTTTCTTAAATCATTTGATGGTTTTAATTTTAAAGTCTAAACTACCTATAAGAATCTACTTTCAACTGCTTTTCCACAATCAACCTTAAGCTCTTTCTTGTCACAATGCCATAATTCTATTCTCTGAGCATCAAGCTCCTCTACTTTTCACAATTTGTGAACTCACTGTTCTGTCTTGGAAATGCTATTTTACAGTATTCTGAGCATAGTTGACTCCAACTTTTTGGTTATCAGTGTCTGTGTTGTCTTCTGAAAGATTCTAGCCCACTGCAAACTGCAGACATACATAAGTATTTCTTTTCTTGAGGACCCAACACCCTGCTTTTTTCCTGATACTTACTTTCTTTTTTTTCTGTTTATTTATTTTTTTAACATATGCAATTATTTTCCATCATTTACAATACAGTAGTTACAATGGCACTCCAAACAGAAAAGCAAAGTAAAAAATCAAAACCCCCACTTCTATTTCATGTAATTAGACTTATACAGAGATTAGAAGGTTAAGTAACAACTAGTTAATCACCTAATTTCACAGCTTTCTGAAGTGGCAATCGTTATATAGCAGCTTATCTATGATACATTCAAGATACATGATACAATTTATTACTTGTTCATAAGCTAAAACACAGCCTGCTTAATACCTTTCTTTAAATTCCACCTCTATACTACAGTATACTTGAGGTCCATGCAAAAAAAGTAGCTACCTTTTATATAGGAAATGGATGATTTTCAATATAATTTTGTTTGTTTATATCTTTTTTTTAAAATTTCTTGTAGCAAGACCTAAAAACTAAGCTCCTACAGGAAAAGGAGGCTTTTCTGTCTTGCTTCATAGTCTATTGCTAATACCTAGCAAAGATACTAGCATATAGTAGTGAAGGAAACCAGAATGTGTAACCCTAAAATTATTGACATTAAAAGTTCTTTTGAACTGAAGGCAATGAAGAAGCAGCAAATACAAGAAAAGCTCTCTCTACTTTGTTCTTCTCTGTGATGGAAGTTTGTAGATTTTCCTTCTACTGGATACAGCCCAGACTCTCATCAGCCCAGAGATGGTACCAGGAGAATCTGCAAACCTATTTCACTCCATCTTTTCCCCTATCATATACTTAACTTCCCACAGTTTGCTGCAGTTGGAAGCCTAAAACTTTCTTTTGTTCTGCCATTTTTCTATAAATGCCTTGTTCTTTGTTGAAGATGTTCTATAAGCTGGAGTTATGACTACCGTTTTTAGTTACTTTTTGTTTAGGTTTCTCCTGCATGATGGCTACAGCAGTTGTTAAGGAACTGTTTTTCTTATTAACCTTTTTGTCACAGTATCAGCCCAAAACCTAAGAATAGTAAAGTCTTGTCTGTCCTACAAAGGCTTAATAGTTTCCTATCTCTGCTGTAAGAAAATTGCCACAAATAAAGTGACTTTTAAAAGAACACAAATGTATTACTGTATAGTTCTGGAGGTTGAAAGTCCAAAATGAGTATAAATGGGCTGTTAGCAGACAGGGCTGAATTTCTCCTAGAGTTTGAAAAGAGATTCCATTTCCTAGACTTTTCCATCTTCAAGAAGCTGCCCACATTTCTTGGTTCATGGCCCAAACCTCATCCGCACTATATCTGCATCAGCGTTCAGCCGAGTGTTCATTACGTACCATCTTTCAAACTCTTTTTCTTTTGCCACCCCTTTCCACTTATATGGATGCTTGTGATTATATTAGGCCCATCTGGATAATCCAGGATAATCTCCCCATCTCTGGGCTAGCTAATTAGCAATATTAATGTTATCTGCACCCTGGATTCTCCAGTGTCATGTAACTTTACACATTCACATGAATTGAGAAGTTGAAGATGTGTATATATATTATTTTGATTACCACAGCAGGTAATCGTAAGCATGTTTTGCTTTGTTTTTCAATAAGTGAGGAAGTAATAAATTTTCTTTTAAATACCTGTCAACTTACTACTATGAATGTTTGATTAGGTGAGTTAGGTGACATTACCTTACTTCTAATCAAATATTCAGAATTAATAAAATTTAATTTTTGCTTCTACATTCTTTATTTGACAGTATTCTTTCCCTCAAATAAACACAAACAGAATTATTTTAAGTGAATAAAGCAATATAATGCTATGCACAGGTTTGGGTCTTTGGGAAAAACAGAGCAGAATTTGAAATGTTCCCCAAAATTATTCAAGTGATTTCTAAAATCATGACCAACTCATAAAGCCTTTCTATTTCTGATTTTTAACATACAAAATAGGGATATTATCATTTTTAATACTTCAGCCCTATTTTGGGAAATATGTCATAGCAGGTGGGTGTCAATAAGTACTATTAGTTTCAGGAACTCACAGCTATGTGGTCAACTAATCTTCAACAAGACAGGAAAGAATATCCAATGGAGAAAAGACAGTCCCTTCAATAAATGGTGTTGGGAAATCCAGATAGCCAACATGCAGAAGAATGAAACTGGACCACTTTCTAAAGTTACTGTTTTCATGCAATTAGTGATTTGGCAGGTTGGGTCTGTCAAAAGTAGACTATAGGAAACGTCACTAAAAAGATTACTTCAGTTCTCTAATACCCATTCTTTCTTCTCAAATGTTGGCTTCATTTCCTTTAAACATCTGCTCTGAAATAATTTACCATTTCAGCTCTGTTTAACATCTAGCGTTTGTGACTCATTCTGCTTTTCTTAATCACTTCCAAAAAAGTAGTCATAATCTTCTTCAATTGCTTGGGGGAGAGGAAGTTGAACACATTTATTCCTTTTCATCACAATTTAAACTGGATGCAAATCATGTTCATAAAAATAATTTTTAAAATGATGGCACTTATTTTTACATCTCCTGTGATAAGAAAGCGTTGTATCTATATTTTTAATGACTTCCAAGAGACAAATGTTATAATTTCTATTACCCAATCCATTCTTCATTGTTAGTCTTTTCATGTGAACTCTGAAATATCAGAAGTGCCATTAAAATCACTCTTCCATGTGGGCATGGATATTTTCACTATGTATACATAAGACATATACCTAAGTTTGTGTCTTTACTACCTTTGTATGTGAAGTTTATTTCACTTCTCTGTCCCACTTTTTAGAGGTTATACTTTTCATCGTTTTAACTTTTGCTGTGCGCTGTTGAATTTCATTTACCACATTATACATTATCATTTGGCATCCTATGATGGAAGATGGGGATTGTAGCTTATATTCCTTAGCCTTTCCTTTTCATGGAATATCAACATTTTTTTTTGTTTGAAAGGAAAAATCACTTCTTTCAATACTGTCATTCTGTGAATGGTACTTCATTTGTATTTTTTTATTATACAACATAGGCTGTAAAATTGCCTAATTTTTTTTCATACTTTATGTTTCATTTTAACATTTGTCATCAACAATTGTTTAAAAGGTACTCAATATAATTTTATATAGAGTCAATCCTCTCAAATATTTTCATTCATTTTTTGGACGAGAGGTTGAGGTGGGTCGTATTTGGTCTCCTTTTGTTTTGTTATGTGTTTTCAAAAAAAAAAATTCTTCTGTGTCTTTCAGGTGTCCCTCTCCAATCAACTTGAGTTTTGAGTTTCTATTAGGACTCCTGTGAAACCCGTTTCACCCTTTCCTACTGTTGACAGTACTGAAATTCTCTTCATCTTTGTAATTGTATAGATACCTACAACAGGAGTATATAGTAGCTTACATGAAGGAACAAGTCTATTATTTCTTTTTTCTTAAAAATATCCGGATGCAGAGTTTATAAATTTATTTGAAGAACTTTATATTTTGTAGTTTTTATTTGAAATTTATTATTAACCATAATAAATAAGCCTTACTAGTAAGACTAGTAAAAATAAAATAAATGAAGTGAAATAAAAAACTAGTAAAGATATTATTTTGCTTAATGATAGAAAGTATTTCCATCAGAATTAATTAATCATTGCATTTTAATATATTTTATATTACATTTTAATATCATTAGAATCATCATATGATGTTTGTTTTCAACTTAAAGCTTATGTAGTGCTCTGACCATTGATTTTAGTAGTGAAACCCCAGTTCTGCATACAGCCAGTTCTTTGTTTATTCATTTCCTGATCCAACCTCCAGTAGACACTTAGGACCAGTTGAGATGCTGCAGTTGTTTCATTTCTTTTTTGTGTTTTGTTTTGTTTCTCTTTTCTGTTTTTCTTTTATTTTCTTCCCTCTTCTTTAATTTTTCCCTTTTTTGTTGTTGTTGTTTTATTATTTATTTAATTTAAATTCCAGTTAGTTAAAATATAGTGTAATATTAGTTTTAGGAGTACAGTATAGTGATTCAACACTTCCATGTAATACACAGTACTTCTCAAAGCATGTGCACTCCTTAATCCCCATCATCTATTCATTTTCTGAATTATTTCATACTCCCATTCTCTGAGACAACAATATCACTTTTTTCCATTCAGAATCTCTCACTTCCTTCCTGCTCACAACTGCTCACTTTGCTTTCTACTTCAGGGAGATAATAGAAACTAAAGGAAAAGTATTTCAGTATTTTGCTTACCTGCCTCTGAGAAACTGAAAAACTATGGTACCTAATGTTGTAACCTAAATGGTCACAAATATGTAACCATTGATATTTTAAATATTAACGATATTTTAATACTAGAAGTTTCAAAGCTATTGTAATATCATCTATTCAAAGGAAAATTCAAGAGAATAAGATTTGTAATAGATAATAGATGCACAATTTTATCATAAAGTAATGGAGAATGATTGTAAAAGTGGGATTAGAACAACACATTCAGCATGATACCTCCATCATAAGTACATTTTACATATTTTAGTTTTAGGAAAACTATGAGATTCTAAAACCATAATCCATCGTATTATCCATACCACAGACACCCAGCAAAGTCTTGGTGTGCCTTTGTAATTATCTATATCTTAGTTTGAAGAAGTTGTTCTGGAATATGGAGAATTCCTAGCATTTTAATAATGAGTGGTTTCTTGGCTCAAACTAGGAAGAGGTAATAGTAGAAGTATGCAAATAAAGTAGAAGAATGCAAATAAAATATTTCTTTGGTTGTTGAACATAGGGAAAACTCACCTGAAGTAGATGAAATTTTTCTTAAGAGAAATATTTGATGCCTGAGTTGCCAACTTATGTGTTGATATACTTGAGCAATGTTAAAGTCAATTCGTAGATGGACAATTATAACAAAGTAAAAGTGTATTCACATAAGGTTATAGCAAACACCTACTTTGGCTTTTCCCCTAGTTTGCCTAAGCAGGAACAGTCCTAGTTATATGAGAGACAATATTGTGTAATGGCCAAGAGCACTACTCTGGGGTTACACAAGCGTTCTGGCTTTTTCACTTAGGAGTGGTTGTTGAAACTTGCCATGATTCATATGTAAAAGAGTGATAATGAAATACTAAGTACCTGTTAGGGTTGATATAACTAGGGACTGTACTAACTGTACTAAAGTATACTAATAGAAAATGCTTAATACACTGCCTGGTCCATACTAAGGGAAATAGTGCTTCATATTATTGCTAGTAGTAGCAGTATACAGTGTATACCAACAGAAATATAAAATGCATATATATTATAGACATATATTTAATAATCATATATATTATCTATAATGCTTTATGTATTAAACTTACACATAACGTTGGTGGCTTAGTATAGTAAATGAAAATGACTCAGTTACCTTAAGAAAGTTCTCAGTGTGGTCTCTGCAGTTATCTGGTTAAGAAATGTTTAGGTACTGAATGTTTCCTGGGTATCTAAATTTCTACTGTTAAGATATGGCTAGATTTATATTTTCATTTTCATTTGTTTCCATATATTTTTTAATTCCTTCTCTAATTGCCTGATTAGCACAATCTTCTTTAGTAGGGTGATTTTTAACCTCCACATTTTTGGAGGTTTTCCAGATTTTTTTCCTGTGGTTAATTTCAAGTTTCATAGCATTGTGATCTGAAAGTGTACATGGTATGATCTCAATTTGTTTATATTTATGGAGGCTGCTTTATTCCCCAGTATGTGATCTATCTTGGAGAATGTGCCATGTGCACTCAAGAAAAAGGTGAGTTTCCTAACTTCTGGATGCAGAGTTCTAAATATATCTATCAATTCCATCTGTTCCAGTGTGCGTTCAGGTCCATTGTTTCTTTAGTGATTTTCTGTCTGGTTGACCTATCCATTGCTGTCAGTGGAGTATTAAAGTCTCCTGTAATTAGCACATTCTTATCAATAAGATTGTTTCTATGATTAATTGTTTTATGTATTTGGGTACTCCCGAATTTGGCACATAGATGCTTATAATTGTTAGCTTTTTCTGATGGAGAGATCCGTAATGCCGTTCTTCATCTTTTGTTGCTGCCTTTACTCTAAAGTCCAGTTTGTCTAAGTGTGGTAATTTAGGGATACTTTTGGTTTGAACATGATGAAATGATTTTCTGCCCCTTTCTTCTCTAAAAAATCAACCAGAAGTGGAAAGAAAAACAGGAACAAAACCTTGTTTTTAGGTAAAACTTCATTGCAAAGAAAAATGTATAAAGTTGAAGTATTTTTAAGTCACCTAGTTATTAAAAAAATAAAACAAAAACAGAACAACAACAGAAAAATCCAGGTTCCTAAATATGCAAAAAACAATGAAAAATGGGAAAATACATAGGAATATCATAGAAACAATTAGTTGTTGCTGTCACTTGTAGAATAGTAGGAAAGATGAGACAAAAATGTCATATAGAGAGATTGGATAAAGGCATGTTTAAAAGGCCATCTGATGTCATGTTCCTCATCTTCCCACCCTGCTCCATGTAGAAGCCTAGAATCTTCAGGAATTCCAACTGTAGACATAAAACCAAATACTCTAGATTTAGCAGTATTTTTCCCAAAGGGCTGAATAATGGAATTGGCATACTAAATATAAGGACTCTCAAAATCCCTTCATTTTTCCAGATCCTTAGAATTGCCAAACAGACTTTTCTGATAAGATTTTGGCAAAGAGTCTACTTAAGAGAAACTGAATCGTACAGAGAAAGGGCCTAAAAATTAGTTTTTCCCAAAAATCTAGTGGCTTCCCTTTTATTAAACTCAATTGTTGAAAGCATCATACATGCCCCATTTCCAACAAATCTTTTATTAAATATAAAAGGGTAGTCAAAATCCATCCAGATTTTGAGAAAATCTTCAAATGTGAATGAATGAAACCCAAAACTAGCAAACAAACAGAAGCACACACAAAAAGTAATTTATTCAAAACACAAAAGTGAAAAATCTGGAAAAAGGTTCATATCTCTTCATTTTCACAGACATAATAGAGCTAATTTCATTTATGAAATGGATAAAAAGCTATATGCAAAAAAATCAAATACAGAGTATAACTCCTAGAAATAAACACAAAAATGTTGTTACTGTTTAAATAACTAGTATGAAGATACCTTTAAAAAGTGTTCCAAAAAGTAGAAGAAAAACATACAGATCTGGAGAAGACAAGAGAAATTATGGGATATTAGAGAGTAAATCCACATGGTCAACACTTAACCTAAGGGAAAATATTAGAATAATAAATTAGGGAAAATTATAGGGACAGATATTATCCTAAAAAATAAAACATAGAGGGCAATTTTGAAGAACTTTGGTCTGTACTAATATGCCCTCTGGATGTTTAGCATGATTACTTAAAAATAAAATTGCAGATACTCCTTTAAGATAGTGATTTGATTTTTTTTGGATAATACTCATGTTTTGAATTTAATTTGAAGTTTTTTGGATGAAGTTTTTAGTGAACCTGAAGCAGAAAAAAAAATCCCCATTTATAACAAAATGGCATTCCTTTTACTATTTTTAAGGTAATTATATAAAAATATAAGCATTATTATAATTCAGGAATCTTTAAATATTCTTCAAAAGTTATCTTATTTAATAAAATAATTTCTGAAATATAATTATAACAAGTATTTATGGTCCATGCATAGATTTGAGATACCTAAGGAAATCATGACATGATGACAAGATTATTCTAATCTTAGAGCAAATAAATATCCAAATATGCAGGAAGAGAACATGAAATTAATCAAATTCAAGGTGATTCATTTAAACAGGATAGTGAATTAGTTTTATTCAGATTTAGTTTGGGGTGTATTTTGAGGCAAATGAATTCTTAATTTGTAAGCAAGTTTTAATGTTGCTTTTGATCTTTCCACTATTAAACATACCTACATAAATTATAAATGGCATAATAAGACCTCTTAGATTTTTTTTATATTTCCAGTAGCCGATTAGCTAAACAATGTTTCTCACTTACTCTTTTTTTTTTTAAATAGCTTTACTGAAGTGCAATTTCTATTAAAAAAAGACCCTGTACATATTTAATATATACAACTTGATGACTTTGAACATACGCATATGCCTGTAAAACCATCACCACAATCAGGGTAATAGATATAACTGTCTATAGTGTTAAAAGCTTCCTTGTGCCTTTTTGCTTTTTGATGTTCTTGTTGTTTTGTAAGAAGGCAATGTGTTCTACAAACTTAATTTTGTAGGTATACAATGCAACATCAATAAAGTATTAGCACTATGTTTGCAGTAGATCTCTAGAACTTTATCATCTTGCACAACTGAAATTTTACATCCACTGAACAGCTCACCATTTTCACCCTCTCCCAACCCCTGACAACTACCCTTTAATTCCCTGATTCTAAGAATTGGATTTTTTGTTACCTCATAAAACTGAAATCATGTAGTTGCCTTTTTTGTGACTGGCTTCTGTCACTTAGCATAATGTCCTTAAGGTTCATCCATGTGGTCACAAATGGCAGGATTTTCTTCTGTTTTTAAGGCTGTTGTATAAATATTGTATGAATATACCACATTTTCTTTACCCATTTATCTGTGGATGGAAACTTATATATTGTTTCCACATTTTGGCTATTGTGACTAATGCTACAATGAACAAGGTAGTGCAGATATCTCTTGGAGATGCTGCTTTGTTTCTTTGGATATGTATACAGAAGTGAGATTGCTAGATCATATGATAGTTCTATTTTTAATTCTATTGTGACTAATGCTACAATGAACAAGGTAGTGCAGATATCTCTTGGAGATGCTGCTTTGTTTCTTTGGATATGTATACAGAAGTGAGATTGCTAGATCATATGATAGTTCTATTTTTAACAGCATTCATACTGTTTTCTATAGCATCTGTGCCATTTGTGGTTTTGATGTGCATTTCCCTGATGATTAATAATGTTCAACATTTTTTTATATGCCTTTGGTCCTTTTTTTTAACGTTCTGTGGAGAAATATCTACTGGAGTACATTGTCCATTTTATAATCATGTATTTTTCCTTTCTGCTTAGTGAGAAGAATTTTTTAAAGTATATTTTGCATATTAGCTCCTTATCAGATATATGTTTTGCAAACATTTACTCTTTTTCCATGAGTTTACTTTCTGCTGTTAAAACATTGTGCTTAAAGGGGCTTAAAATACATAACAGGTGTAGTCAGCTTACGTAAAAATCCTCTGTCAAAACAAGATTTGCATGAAGAATAGGAACATGTTATTCATTTAAGTACATAGGACCCAATTATTTCCAGGTCTAAAACACATCTCATCCTTAGGTACAGTTGAAGAGACTCAAATTTAGAGAGTTTGGATAACTTCCAACTATCATTCAAATGAGTGATGGGAATAGGTATTAAACAATAAACCATAAATCTCCCTAATTCTCTGGTGAAATTTTCTCAATACTTAAACTAATGTAATGAATAATTATGAATTATGGCTATGGTCTATGATTTGTGGCCTCAAGTTGAATAATATGGCTGCTACAAGAACATTCATGATAATGAAAAAGTCATAGAAACTACTTAGGGTATGAGAGTTTCAGGAATTCAAAACACAATCATAGAAACCATTTTAAAACTTTTAATCTCTTTAAAAGCCTTTTGACCTTTTGATGAAACAAGGAGATGTATAACTTCAAGTCTCATATGATAGGCTCATTTTATATTGGCAAATTCTGAATTGTTTAAGTTCTATAATAGGTAAGATATTTTTAATAAAAATCACATTTATACAGCATAATGATTCATAAAGCAAACTGGTATATAACTGACTTGCTTAGTTCTGATTCATTTTGAATATTCTGAACAGATAAAGGTGACTAAGCTTTGTGATTCATCCCATTTTTACCATAGCCCATTTGTTTCATTATAAGCCAAATATGTGAGATGGGCCTTTGTAGTTTTACTTTGTCTTCATTTTTATTTTCCACTGAGTTCCAGGTTCTGAGGAACTTGGTCCTTAAGGAAAGTACCACAGTCAATAAAATAGCTAGGAATTGAAGAGTTATACTCCATTTTGGTAGACAAAGATGAAAGCTATGTCCTGAATTATATAAAGTTTGAATTATAATTAAATGAAAGAAATTAAAATTCACTTTTTTAGGTAAAACACTTGAAAGGAAGAAAAAATGAGTGCCTGATTACAAGAATTTTTAATATTTTCATCTAAAGACAAGAACATATCAGAGTTAATGACCCCAAACCAAGATCAAACAAGTCTGAGACAAGAATGAACCTGATTATAAAACAAATTGTCAAAAGAAGATAATTAAGTAAGCAGAAAATTTTCTCAAAGTTAGTCTGGAATAACTTGAGCTTCATTTTTTTTTTGTTACTTTCAAGTGATTCACGAAGCTACAGCAGAGCACTTCTGTATGAATGTAATTGATCATCCTAAAGGGATGAGAGCAATGCCATCTTTAATATGTGTGTATTAGTCATATAATACGTATATAAATAGTTATTGAAATAAATTTATAATTTGTGATATTTTTCATCTTTCCTGAAATTAGTTAAAAATTAGAGGATCCAGTGAAACATTGGAAAATGATAAATATCATAACACTCTACTTTTTAAATATCATTTGAATTGTATTTTTATGACTGCAGAAACTAAAAAGAGTTTTATTTTCTATCTTATTTTATTTAAACTAATTTTGTGTTTTTGGTGACTAGACAGGGTTTTTAATCTCCTAGGAAAAATCAGGATAGTCATTTAAGACAATAAAAATAGTATGGTTTCTACTCAGAGAGTGTCCCCAGGTAATCATTCCTGCACAATACAGTTTTCTTCAAGGCAGTGAGAGTAGTATAATTGATGATTTGGGTATGGAATTATTATGTACTAATAGCAGTGTATGGCCTATTACCATGTGATGCCTCCTGCTGCTGTATAATTAGCTGTGTGTGTGGTTTGGACAAGTGGCTGTGTACTTCATGGACTGCTCACCAGGTAGAACATAACAGCTCCGTGGGAGCCAATTAGTTGGGCCTGTCAAGGCCAATTTCATCAATTTTTAGTTTTTGGATTATAAGCCAGAAAATTCTAATTGTGACAGACATATAAAGGAGTTGTGCAAAAAAATGATATCCACTTTGACAATATAAATTCTTTTCCATTCATGTTTGTTCATTATTATAACAAAGAATTATTGCTTAGAAATATATGATTCTGAAATTGCTGGTGTCTTCAGCTAATAATGAGTAATAACTAACAATTCTTAGTTTTAGGATATAATCTTAATTTTGAGTGAAAATAAAAGAACAAAAGGATGGGAGGCTGCATTTGTCTTTTGCAAAGACAATAATAACAATACTTGTTAGAATATGTTAACAGAGTTTAAGACTTAAATCCATGTTGAAGCAACAAATACAAAAATAAGTCATGTTTCATAATACATTTTTGTTGTTTTTATTTCAGTACTAACATTTTCAACAAATTCAGAGTCATTGCATATGAACTGTAGGACTAAATTTTGCACAAGGCTGCAGTTGAACCTGGCAAAAGATATATATATATATATATATATATATATAATCAACTTCCTTCTCCTTATGTTACACAGGGAGAAAGTACATCCTGAAACCCGGGCACCACCCTATTCATAGGGAGACTATACCACCTACATGCGAATTAAGGGGTGACACACGGGGAGTATCCAGCATCAAAAATTTACAGTATTAGACCAATTTATAGAATAAACTTTTGTCTTATACTATTGCTGATGAATGCAAAGTAGAGATAGTGTACAGGGAATTTCCTAAAGGCACTGTTGCATGTTTCTAAAAAAAATGATTAGTCTAAACTTTTGATTAGTTAAGATGTAAAGGTCAGCTGTATTACCAAAGTTATAGAAGAGAAATCAAGTCTCTCCATGTCAAATGTACTACAGGATCCAAAATGAGGTGATGTGATACACATTTATATATAAAAATAGTCAAAATTTGTGTTTTAGTATGTCACTCATTCTGTAAATTACTGAAATCATACAGATTAGTTTACCTAATAATTAGAATCTTCTCTAAGAAATTTCTTACTGTAATGTGCCTATTGTAAACCAAATTTCTCCTAATGAGGAGACACATTTCATTTGTGTAACCATCTTCTACATTGCCAGAAAGAATGGCTGTTTTTGACAAAGTCATATTTTTTTTACTTTTCTCTAAAAAAAAAATTGAAATAGTACTGTGAATTTTATTAAATCCAATAGTGACCAACTAATTTTTCTTTTAAATGAGTGTGTAGGAAAAAAACCAAAAAATTTTCAACTCTCTCACTCATTTCTTTTTTTTTTTAATTTAATGCTTGTCTGTTTTTGAGAGACAGAGACAGAGCACAAGCTGGGGAGGGGCAAAGAGAGAGAGACACACAGAATCCAAAGTGGGCTCCATTCTCCAACCTGTCAGCACAGAGCCTGATGTGGGGCCAAACCCACGAACCATGAGATCATGACCTGAGCCAAAGTTGGAAGATTAACCGATTGAGCCACTCAGGTGCCCCTTATTCGTTCATTTCTTAAATATTTTTTATAAAACAATTATGACATATAGTGTTATATCTATAATAAATTTTTATATCAATTTGGCTGTAGATAAAGAAAATGACAGGTATAAGCCAGTCATATTAATTGTATTATGTTTGTAAAATTCTGTTTAGAGTTAAATGAATAAAAATTATTAAGATTTGCTTGTTACCCTTAGACATGGCAAAAAAACTATATTTCTTACAAGAATAATACCCTGATTAAAGTAATATCCCATTTATCTATTGCATACTCTTTTTGCTATACAAAATTAATTTTACAGAAGGAATTGTAATATGTGAATTTTAATTATTAAATTTCAAATTATTTAATTCAATTATACTAAAATATCTTATGAATAAAAGTCAAATATAAAATAATAATATAAAATAATAGTGATAAATTAATTTCATTATTCTGGTTGGATTTCAATAAAGTTGTTAAAATAGTAATAACCAGAAAACAATATTGTGTTATTAAGCTGTTAGCAGAGACTAAGTATTATATCTGAATTGCAATTTTAATACTATTGCGTTATTAGTTTAAGACATAATGCACCAAGATATGCAATATGCTGCTCCACAAAGCAAAACTACATAAATTGCAAAGGACAAAAAGCATGCATGCAGTTAAAACCCCAAATATACTGGAACTTTACAATCACATTTCTATACAAATTGTGAGATAAAAAAGATATCACAAGAGAAATTAAAACAAAAAATCATTGAAACAATGATAAAATTATAAAATATAAACATTTTATAAGCTAAAACATCAATAGAGAGCATTTTATAGTATTATAACTATATATTAGAAAAAAAGATTGAATCAAAAATTTTAACTTCTAACTTAAAATGTCAGTTAAGAGTAAATTAAACACCAAGTAAATGGAAGAAGAGGAAACAGTAAAAATAAAATCTGAAATTAGTGAAGCAAAATTAGCAAACCCCTAAATTTGGTCTTTGAAAGGTCAATCATGTGGATCAATCCTTGTAAGGTTAATAAGAATATATTACATATAACTTTGTGTCAAAAATGTTCAGCTATTCAAATTAAACACACACACACATACATACATACATGCACACACACAGATGGAGTGTTGAATAGTTTTCTATCTGTTAATGATACCAATTTTGATATTTAAAAAACTTCCCACAAGAAAATCAGGCTTTATTGGTAAAGTCTATCAAATATGGGAAATGGAAAAGTGCTCTTACACACAAAAACATTAATATATATGTTTCATGTTACAATAAGAACCCTGAATCTAAAATTTGGCAGTGTCATTACCAGAAAAATAAATGACATTCCAGTATTTTTCTTCAATACACATTTTGTTATGGTAAGTTTTTAAAGTAACACATTTGGGATTTTTAACAGGTAGCAAGCTATTCACATCTCCTGTGTGTGTGTGTGTGTGTGTGTGTGTGTGTGTGTGTGTGTGTGTGTCTGGTGTGTGTATGCGTTGAATTTTAACTGTTGAATATTTTGACACAAATTTGTATGTAATGGATTATTACCAAAATATCAAATCAACGTTTAAAATTCACAGTCCCAGAGCCTAGAAAATTTCCTTTGTGCCTCTTATTTACCCTCAATCTTTATGCTAGATAGTTGCTTTCTGATTTCTAGCACTACCAATTAATTTTGAATATTCTTGAAATTCATATTTATAGAATTATACTATGTGTAGCACTTTAGTGTCTTTTACTCCATATTGTGTTGTAGAAGCCATCTATGTTGCTATATTTGTGAGACCGTAAAGCAGAGAACTCAGTTAAGTTGTGCCTATACTTCTGACCTTTAGAACTGTAAAATAATAAATGTATACACCTCAACTATTGTAGTTATGGTACTCTTTTACATAGCATAGACTACTAATATAATAATACACTTTCATTTTCTAATTAAAATTTTATTTAAAAGTTTATTCTTTATTAAAATAATTATTTATTGTTTATTTTGTTAAAACATTTATTAGGTAAGATGCTTTGAGCTCCAAAGAATAGAAATATAATTCCTATTAGAGTGATCAGTAAGAAATTTCATTGGCTCACAGAACTGGAGGTGTATGGGTAGGTTGGAATTCATGCACAATTTGTGTTTTTTTTTCTTTTATAGTTTATTGTAAAGTTGGTTTCCATATAACACCCAGTGCTCATCCCAGCAAGTGCCCTCCTCCATGTCCATCACTCTCCTTCCCTTCTCCCCCACCCCCATCAGCCCTCAGTTTGTCCTCAGTATTCAAGAGTCTCTCATGGTTTGCCTCTCTCATTCTCCCCAACTATTTTTCCCTTTCCCTTCTCATGATCCTCTATTAAGTTTTTTCTGTTCCACTCATGAGTGAAAACATGTGCTATCTTCCTTCTCTGCCTGACTTATTTCATTTAGCATGACACCCTCGACTTCCATCCATGTTGCTACAAATGGCCAGATTTCATTCTTTCTCATTGCCATGTAGTATTCCATTGTATATATAAACCACATATTCTTGATCCATTCATCAGTAGATGGACATTTAGGCTCTTTCCATGATTTGGCTATTGTTGAAAGTGCTGCTACGAACATCAGGGTACATGTGCCCCTAGGCATCAGCACTCATGTATCCCTTGGGTAGATTCCTACCAGTGCTATTGATGGGTCATAGGGGAGTTCTACTGTTAATTTTTTGAGGAAATGCCACACTGTTTTCCAGAGTGGCTGTACCAGTTTACATTCCCACCAATAGTGTAGGAGAGTGCCCATTTCTCCATATCCTCACCAGCATCTATAGTCTCCTGAATTGTTCATTTTAGGCATTCTTATTGACGTGACGTAGTATCTCAGTGGGAATTCATGCACAATTTGATCAGGGTAGCTCTACTTGTTCCACCTTTTAAGTCTGGATCCTTCTCCTTCTTGTTTTAAATGTCTATAGCAGCATCCGGCATCTCAAGCTTTCTGATTTATCTAAAGTGTTTTATTTAATAATATATAGAGGCTACCCCTCCTGAAACCAGTTATAAACCTCTTCTTCCCTTTATGGATACAAATTTACATAAGTGTTTCCATCTCTGTATCAAAAGAGCAAGGCAGATGGGATGATCATGATTGCTAAAGGCTCCCCCTTCTGGAGCTAGTGGCCAGTACCCCAGTCTTATTTATTGCCACACCATGGAGGAGGGTGAATATTAAATTACTAAAACAATAATAATCCAAAAGAAGTCAGAAGAAGTAGAAAATATGAGAATTTACAAAGATGATGGGTTCTCAACTTAAATGCATCACAAGTTCAAGTGAATATAAGTGAAAAAATAGTTCAAATAAGAAACAGAGATTGTCCAACTGTACAGGACAGGCAGCCTAAGCTCATATATAGTGTCTACAGAAACACACTTTAAATATACAGGTGTAACTAGGTTAATATTTAAGTAATGGGAATATATCCCCTAATTAGCATGAATGCAAAGAAAGTCTTTGTAACTATATTAATATCAAAGTAAAAATTAAACCAAGAATAAGAAATAAGGAAGGACATTGAATACTAATAAAGGGTCAATTTATCAAGAACATGAGAGTTTTTAGTGTATACATACCATACTGCAGTCTCAATATACACCAAACAAAATATGATGTAACTGTAGATAAATGCTCAATGATAGTAGAAGATCTCTTTTTTCAGTTTTTATTTTAAAAAAATGATTTAAAAATAAGAGTACAGAGGAAATTGTCAGTTTATTAACAAACTTTATTATCTTATTAACAAAACCAGGCATAGAACAAAATATCAATTTAGAACTTCTATTCAACTGCAACAGAATACACATCCCAATCAGATGTTCATGAGACGCACCAAATTAAAACATATGCTAATCAAAGAAGTTACCATGAATTTAAAATAATTTGGAACATAAAGTATATCCTTCTGACCACAAGAAAGTTAAAGAATAAATAATGACAAAATATCTAGGTTATTTCATAGTATGTAAAGATTTAATAACAGTTGTATGTAACAACAAATAGATTTTAGAAAGTGCCAGTTGGTGTTTTTTTGAACAAGCAGATGGAATAATTATTTTCAGGACCTGTGGTAATATTTTAATAGTTTTAATATAGAGCAAATTTAAGTTGTAATATCAGCTTTGATAACAAAAATCTGAGAGAAAATGTTAGAGATGATTTTTTAAACTATATGCAATGATCGAATGAAGAATGAACAAATGAGGAGTCAAAAAAGTTTGAAGGGAACAGAGGTACTTCTTGGCTTGGGAATCTTGGACACAGTATTTCCTAAGTCTTTGAGGTATGTTGAACTTGATTTTGAGTGACAGCTGGAATGGTTTATATGGTAACTTGATGTCTCTTTATTTGAAGTTAGATTTTGATTATTACTTCTATCATTTAGGTTCAGCTAGTTGTATTAATTCAGTTTCTTATTTGAAAATGTGTATAAAACTATTTATGACACATTTAATATTATAACAGTAAGGAAACATGTTTTGCATCTTTCTTTTTATTTTAGGAAATTAAAAGTGTTTCACATTTATATATATAATTTTGATTTTATGAGCACTTTCTTGTTAAGATTAAACAGATTAGTGAAGCCATGTATCAGCTGTTTCTTTTTCTTAAAATGGTATGTTTTTTATTAGTTGATAGCTGGAAGAACGTAATTTTTGTCAGTGAGTCATTAAAAATAAATACCCAAGCAGCCTGATAACAACCTGAGCAGTCAGCTGGCATTTGCATTTTGACCCAGCTCTCCTTTTGCAGCCCACCATCTTGCTTTTGAGACAACTATCATTAATAATGTTGTAATCGTTATGGCAGTTTTTAGTATTTTTAAACATACTATTGCTACATAATACTTATTCTAAAAATGCACGTATGAACTAGAATTCTAAAAGCTGACTCAAAGTACCAGTAAGTTGCATATTTTTATTGCCTAATGTCCTCATAGGTTTGCTCATAACGAGCTATTATTGTGCAGCCATGCAATTTGATAGTCCTCAGATCTATTTAGAATAATTATAGCATATTAAATGAATTCTATTTATGTAAAGCAATTAGATCTTGATGTCTCAATATGTTTATTAGTCTTTTATTCAGTTTTATAAAACACATCTTACTGTTTTTACTGAAAGAGCTACATTGATTTCTGTTTGTGAATGTCAGGGCGTGTGCTTTTGTACAAATTTGGTTTTATGGATGGTTGACTAACTTAGGAATGAATATCAGGAACACCACTAGTAGGTTTATTTCAATAGCACTGGACCTTTTTCATCGATTTAACTTTACTTGTTAAGAACTACTTTTCATTAGATAGTCACATCTCTAGGAGCTATCAGTGACAAAGAGATCTGAGTAATTAACATAAGATAAAAAACAACTAGTCACAATTAAACATTATTCAGTATACAGCTAACTTTTGGAATATTTTAGAATTTTCTTTGGGATTTTAGAATTGTCTTTGGGATTTTTCCCAGTTTTCTTTAACACATTTATAATACCAATTTAAAAAGATTAGCCATTTGCTTGTCAGATATTTTAGGTCTATGGCTAATTTTAACCTCACAACATTGGAAAAGAGTTTGAAAATAAAATGTTCCATCCAGTGGGAATGAAATTTCTGATTATTCTTAATACAGGGATTTAATTAACTTAAAATTTTAAATCATTCTTATTTGAGTTATTTGTCTACTCACCCGCAGTCTGGCTTAGTTGAAGGTAGAATTTGACATATTTTTATGGCCTCTTTTTTTCAACAGAATGAAATTATTTTTTTGTCTTCACTGATTTTGATAGGTTTCTGTCATAATGACCCAGGGGCTGCCGATATCCAACTATCCTGATACCAATCTGAACAGTTAATCAACTGGTAGGTGCACCTTGAATCAGGTCACTTCCAGAGCCTGATGTCTGACCCTTGTGTCTTCTAGGTTTACTTTTTTTTTTAAATTTATTTTTGAGAGACAGATAGAGACAGTGCGAGCAGGGGAGGGTCAGAAAGAGCGGGAGATACAGAATTTGAAACAGTCTCCAGGCTCTGAGCTGTCAGCACAGAGCCTGACGTGGGGCTCGATCCTACGAACCGTGAGATCATGACCTGAGCCAAAGCTGGATGCTTAACTGCCTGAACCACCCAGGGGGCCCCTGGGTATCACTTCTGACAGAATGACCTCTCTCATAGTGCCAGATTCTGATAGCATGAACCTTAACAAACTTTGAGCCTCCTCTCTGGATCTTATTACCAATTACTCAAATGGAGCAGCTAAAAGAATGTAAGTTCCCTGGTCTTGTCCTCAGGCTGCTTACCATCCAAGAGGCTTCCTGATGGCTCATTAGTCAGTGCCCCCAGCATAGCCCAAGTACAGAGCCTTCTTGTGGCCTCAGGTGGACTAAAACTGACATTAAAAAAATGAACAAAAGAAACATTCCACGTGTGCACACATGCACGCATACACACACACACCTTAGAAATATTACCTCTAAAAAATATGAGCTAAAACTATTCAGAGTTATGGACAAATTATGACAAAAAGATAAATATCATTTATAAAGTTTAGAAGGATATCCTAAGGTTATCAGGGAGGGAGAGTGCAACAGTGGAGTGTCATGACTGAACCATGCCAATATTAATTACCTTGGAAGAGGAAATGCCGGTCCATGCTAGTAAATAGTCAGTGGAGGAAAGTCTTGCCCTTGGCAAACATGAAGCTTACTCCCATTGTGAATCTCTTATGTTTAGTTTGGTTATACATTATATGATTTAATTGAGTTTTATAAACATCTTTATCTTACAATATAGTCTCCAGCTTTAAAAATAAAGGTAAAAGAACCTCTGCTCCTAAATTCTTACTGAAGCAGCTTTCCAAAATTAGCTTCTTAAATAAAAAAGTTAAATATTCTGGAAAAATTGCATACATACATACATACATAACTTATTTTAAAGTGTCCAGTGTTCTAGAATCCTTTTGGGAAAACAACAACAAAAACAACAACAATGCTTCTCATTTTCTGTAGTTTTTTTTTTTCCCCAAGGAAAACATGACTAATGTGATCTTAAAGTTTTAAAAATCTGCAAAATATTTTCTTATTTAAAAAAAAAAACAAAGCATTGGGGCGCCTTGGTGGCTCAGTCAGTTAGATGTCCGACTTCAGCTCAGTTTATGATCTCACAGTCCGTGGGTTCGAGCTCCGCATTGGGCTCTGTGCTGACAGCTCAGAGCCGGAAGCCTGCTTCAGATTCTGTGTCTCCCTCTCTCTCTGCCTCTCCCATGCTCATGCTGTGTCTATCTCTTTCAAAAATAAATAAGCATTAAAAAGTTAAAAAAAATAGAATTCACACATAAGATATAGGAAAGAGTTCACCTTAATAAGATGAAGGAAATAATCATATGATCATCTCAATCAAAAGAGAAAGTGTTTGATATAATTCCATAAGCATTTGTGATAAAAATTCTCTACTAACTAAAATAGGTGGTTTTTAAAAAATTTTATTTATTTATTTATTTATTTATTTATTTATTTATTTATTTATCTATCTATTTATAGACCACATGCTTGTGTGTGTGTTTCCAGGGGAGGGGAAGTGAAAGAGAGGGACAGAGAATTCCATGCTGTGTCCATGACTTGGGCCTCTCTTTCACAAACCAAACCACAAGATCATGACCTGAGCCAATCAAGAGTCAGATTCTTAACTAACTGAGCCACCCAGCAGCCTATAGAAGGTCTTTACCATAATCTGACAGAATGTATCAATAAAAATGTTATAGCTAGTGTCATATAAAATGGTGAAAGTCAAAATGCTTTCTAAGATTCAGAGAAAGAAAGAAGATATGCTCTTACCACTTATGTTCAATATTATACAGTATATTTGGCCAGCAAAACAAGAAAATAAAATAAATGTCATAACGATGGTAACAATAAAGGTATTAGCAAAACAATGTAATTCAGTCAAATCAAAGATGTAAGGTTGATATAAAGAAAATATGTTTATGTAACCAGAAACAAACAGTTGGAAACATAGATTAAAAAAAAAACAGAATTCACAATTACACTAAAATACTCAAGAATAAATTTAGCAAAATCAGTTTAAGGCCCTTCCAATAAAAATTTTTTAATATTGCTGAAGACAATTTAAAAATAATACATGGAGAAATATATATCACAAATATATCAAAAATAAATACTTTAGAAATCTATTAGTTTTTGATGTATAGCTACAACACCGTCTCATTCAGAATCTCATCTGAGTGTTGGGGGAAGGAGAAATCAAAAGCTTAAATAATAATGACTTTTTATTTTTCAATAAAAAATAAAGTGTGAGGCATTAGACTAAATGATGTTAAAACTGTTTCTAAAGCTAAAATAATTAGAATATAAAGCTACTGGCACAGAGAGACACATAGATAATTAAATAGAATTGAGAAGCCAGAAATGGGCCCAATTATATTCAGTTTATTTTATATATATGCTCGAACATAATTCAATAAAGAATGTATATTAAAATTAAATAAAATATGTGGTATAGAAAATTTAAATATATATAAAGAAAAAAATGAACCTCAGCCCCTATCTCACACTGTACAGGAAGATTAGTTATAAATGAATCATAGGCATAAAGATAAAAGAAAATTCCAAATCCTTGGAAAGGAAGTCTAGGAGAATTTCTTTACAATTTTTAAGCAGGCACATATTTCTTAATGTGTTTAGAAAAGACATTAAATGTAAGAGGAAAATGACAAATTGGACTTACCAAATTTAAGCTTCTATTCTTCAAAATACTGTATTAAAAATTAAAAGCTTCAAGTTGAAAGTATGTACACTACACATATGTGCCAAATAAATTGTACCCAAACTATATATGAAAATTGTATAATTCAATAATAAATAACCCTTTACCACCCCCAAAAGTGGGCAAAGGATTTGAACATATTCTTCAGAAAAAAATGTTCAATAACATTCGTCATTAGGGAAACAAAAATTAAAATCACGGGATTCCATCACATAGATTCTAAAATGGCTACAATTTCAGGGTGCCTGAGTGGCTCATTCAATTAAACATCTGACTTTAGCTCAGGTCATGATCTTCCAGTGTGTGGATTTGAACCCCGTGTCAGACTCTGCTGTGTCCAGCTCAGAGCCTGGAGTTTACCGGATTCTGTATCTCCCTGTCTCTCTGCCCCTCCCGTTCTCAACTTCTGTATCACTGTTTAAGATAGATAAACATTAAAAAAATTAAAAATGGCTACAATTTCAAAGCTTGAAATAGCAACAACTGGGGTGTATGATGTAGAAAATGTTGGTGTTCAGAGCCAATAGCCAAAAAGTATTCTTGAAACCTCTTTGGTGAAGAAAGTGGCTTTACTAAAGCATGAGGACAGGACCCCTGGGTAGAAAGAACTGCTCTGGGATTTTGAGGAGTGACCGATCATATACTTTCAAGTTGCAAGGAGATTAGGAATAGGTTTTTTGGAAACAAGGTTTCCAGGATCCTGAGTGTGCTAGCTATTGTTAGGTAAAAGACATTTATTACTTTTTAGTACAAACTCAGTCATGAGACTGTTTAGATATCTATCAGGAGGCCATATGCTTGGAGGATGATTGCTAACATACATTTGGGAATTGAGATAGAGGAAGTTTCCATAGGAACTTTTATATGTTAAAGTAGACTTATAGGATCCTGGAAGTCAGGATGTTAAGCTAAGATTGCCTTGCCCTTAGCAAAATGTCATCATTGAGGCAGCAGAGTTCCTAGAGGAATATCACTTGTCAATGGGCTGTAAATTGTAAGGAAATTTAATTTTTTTCTTTAACCTTTGTTTCCCATGTCATGTAGAACAACTGTACCTTATGTGCACTATATATGAAGGAATAATGGTGCATCCAGTATGGAAAACAAGCTGGAATTATTTATAAAATTAAACACACCTTTAATTTATAATGTAGCAGTTTCAAATATTAGGAATTTACCAAAGAAACTTGTGTATGAATATAACAAATTTATTAATGATCTCAATGTTGAAAATGACCCATGTATTCTTCTGAGTGAATAATAAACAGATTGTGACATTTATTTCAAAAGGATACTGCTTGGCAGTAAAATGTAACAAACTACCGATGTATCTAACTTCATGGGGGATTCTCAAAATTAGGATAGTAAAATAGTGAGACACAATGGAGTTATATTATGTGATTCTATGCATTTGAGCTTCTAGAAACAGAAAAATTAATCTATAATTACAAAAGTCAAATAAGCTGTAGATGGGGGTAAAAATTTGGAGGGATTTGCTACATAGGAAAATGAGGTAACTTTTTGTGATGTTGGAAATATTCTCTATCTTTATTGAGTAGTGCTTTCATGAGTAAATAAATTTGTGAAAATGCTTCAAAATATATATTTACAATGGTACAATTTTAATGTAAATTATATTGCAAATGTTGATAAAATATAAATAAAAGAATAAAGCAGGTTTTGTGGATTGACTGTACTAAAATTATTCATAGCATTAAACATATACCAGATCAGTGGAGAAGGAAAACAGGAAGAGGAGGTGTTTAATCACATCTTTAGGCAGTCAATAATGTTACAAGGCCAATTTCTAGATTTAGAATAACATAACTAACAAATGATTCCACTGGTTAAGGAAATAGAAAACAGGTGTTTTTTTTTGTTTTGTTTAGTATTCCTTGTGGCTGAATGCATAACTTGCTGTGTAAGGAATGCAGTCTGTGTCTCCCAATCTTACCACTGACAACTAATATAAGGAAAGAATTAATACAGGACTTTTAAGAGCTTTTCTATATTCTCCTTTTGTGTATATGTGATTTCTGTTCAGATTGATATCTATAAACCAATTATCCAAATATTATGCATTGGTGATAAATCTGTCAAAGAAAAGTTGCAGCAAACAAATTGAACAGGCAAGGAGGATTTTATGAAGACTATTGCAAGAGTGGAGAGACCAGTGAAACAAAAGGGAATAGAAATTTTAAGGGCTGGAGTGATCTCAGGGAAATGTGATTAAGAATGTTAGAGGTGAGGTTGATCCATATGTAATTAGACATGTGTGTTTGCTAATTTGCATAGAAACTGAGAGATTAGTCCAAGCTTCCTCATTGATTACATCGCAAACAGATAGCTCCTAGGTCCTTGACAAAGATGTTTCTTAGTTGTAAAACTGGCAAGAGGTTGAGAGAAGATTTATATCTTAAAGGGGCAGGGAAATAACAGTTGCAGATTTTCTAAGGTAAATGCTTTAAGGAAATGTGGTCTGGGGACTAGAATCCTTAAAACCAAAACAAGCAGAAAACACTTTTCTATAAAGGTTCATTAGACTAAAGGGAACTTTGAAACTATCTAGCTTAAATCTAACTCACTTTATGAGTTGGAGATAGCTCGCAATTTGGTCATCTGCTAAAACATTCTAGATGTGATGAGGAAGAGAGAAGACTAAGAGTTCTTCATTTAATCATGACCAGTGTATTCTTCATTCCAGAGATAAGTGTACAGATTTCAGTCTGGTCTGTCACTTGTGATTTCCAGCAAACCTAGGTAATGAAATTGTATTTTAAAAGAAAGCTGAACCTTTCTCCTCTCTCAGTAGTTCACAACTAAAATTCCACTTTCAAGCCATTGTTTTATATTGTGCACTTGATATATTCAAACAGTATAGGAAATATAGGGCATACACTAAGTACTTTGTCACTGAAGCAGGAATTTTAAAAATACTAGTGTGTACAAGGTGGAGGGCCAGAAAGGGCACAAAACACAATGATGATGTTTACATTATGTTAATTTTTTCATGCATCCCACTTACATGATAGAGTGTTTCACTATTGTATGGCAAAGTTCTAAAATAGGTCCATTCTGAGTGATACAATGATGGGTTGAAATCATCTGGAATTATTTCAGAGCTAGCAAAATTCAAACTCTTGTCCTGATATAAATTCACCTTCAATTTTCAGATGTTTTGTCTTCTTAGTGCTGCATTAGTCTTGAAGATGATAAAAATTTTACCCTAAATTGATCTCAAAGTGTTAGCACTTGGAGTTGTTGTTTGGCTCAATTTGTTTGAGTTCACCAGGCACTAAGAACTCTTTTATTTGCCAGAAACACAATCACACCATCCGTAACAAAATATTGAGGATTTCTTCACTGTGGAGATAGATTATATTATGAGGGCTAAGAGCATGTACTCTTGAATCAGGCCAAGTGGATTTGAATAGTTGGCCAACTACTTTATTTATTATTTTTTTTAATGTCTATTTTTGAGAGAAAGAGAGAGGGAGAGAGAGATACAGTATGAATAGGGGAGGGGCAGAGAGAGAGGGAGACACACAATCCAAAGAAGGCTTCAGATTCTGAGCTGTCAGCACAGAGCCTGACATGGGGCTTGAGCCCATGAACCATGAGATCAAGACCTGAGCTGAAGCTGGACACTTAACTGACTGAGCCCACCAGGCGTCCCTTAGCCAACTACTTTATAGTGAGTAACTATGGACAAGTTAATTTAAACTGTCTATACATTAGTTTCCTCTTTGTAAATAGAAAAAAATTACATGTGCCTTATCAAGTTGTGAGTATTAAATGAACCTGAGACATATTACACAACATATATTGTTTATTGTTAATATTGTCAATGCTGTTATTACAAATTCAGTACCCCATGGCTAAGAAACAATCCTGATGTACAGGGAAGAGTATAATTCCCAAGAACAGTCTACGGTTTGTTTTGTTTTCCCAAGGAAAAGATGTATAGTGAAAGCTCCTTTACAGGTTTCTTATTATAAAGAGTGGAATAGTGCTGAACTAGCAGCTATTGGAGGCTGGCCTGAATTAGTAGGCTCAGCACAATTATACAAGATATTCTTCTTCTCTCCAGGAATCTCATTATTATGAACACTGTATAGCCAGATGTTGGTTTGTTTATTTGTTTTAGTATGGTATGTTTGGCTAATGAGATGCATACAAATTAAAATCAATAGAAAATACATAGTCTTTATATTCATCTGTCTTCTGGTTTTACATGATCCCCCCCCCCACAGTGTTTGCCCAGGGTGAGGAGATAGGGTAAGCTGTGTGAATACTTTATAAAATTCATACTATAATTAATTATGGGTCACTCTTTTCTAAAAATTATCATACAAAGCCATTGATTATGTTTTCTTTTCTCTGCATTTCCTCAATGGACAGCTCCTTAACCTCCTCACTAACCAGGGGCACAGTAGTTATCTAGTAGTTTCTCTCACAAATTTTGTAAGTAATTTTAGATGTGGAAGCATTGAGATATTATAAATAATGGCAATCTGTATTTTATTGATCTACCTGAAAAACTTTCCCCTTAGAAGACTTCAGATAAATAATAAAGTGAATGTTATAGTGAAGAGTTGGAAAAGCTTCTCATATATTGAAGGTTATATTGACATATCCTGTTTTTTATATTTGTTTTTTATTAATATTTATTTATCATTAAAACATTGCATGGGAAACAAAGGCACCCCAAAGTATTAAAGTTACTGCAGACTTAACTATAATTAAGAAAATGTAGAATATCTAATTGCCCTCTAACAACATAATTTAAAATGTATTGATTTGTTCCTGATATGAGATCTCTTTTCTACTACTGTGGGGTTTTCACATGCTGAATGCAAACTAGTAGACATTTAAGAGATGAATAACAAAATACACAGATCAAACCTGCTTTTTTTGTTTTCAATTTTACTCAATTTAGTTTGGGTTGGAAAAAATAGCTACTTTAAAAATCCTGTTTATGTACCTGTTTGTTGTAGAATGGAAACTAGAATTTCTATAACTTCTATGCTTTTACATTTAAATGGTTATTTTTGTATTTTTGTTTTTTTAATGTAATAAAAATTTTAAGTAGACTATTTTAAAGCGAGAGTAATATAAATAGTTTTATCAGAAATATGTATATAACAGAGAAGCATATTATTTATGGGCAATATCAAGATAGTTGTCCTACTATACAATTGATTTTTTAAAGCTGTTATTTTAAAGGGAGGTATTTAATCTTCTCTGTTAACTTCTAAGTGGGAGTATAGATGTTGTCTAGAGAAGAAAAGGAAGAATCCTTTAAAACCGTTCAGTATATTTAGTAACTTTACCTCATTGCATCAGTTCAGAGAGTGTATTTTCTGAATACTGACTTTATAAATCTGAATTAGTATTTTTGAGTTCCTAGTAAAATCTACCCAGCAGGATATAATTTTAAGTTAAAATTTTAACGGTAGGGAAAAATATTCTTATCAGCCAAATTCTTTCCATAAACAACCTCTAGGAACCTGGTACAAAATGTTAGTATTTTCAGATAGTATAGTTTTTCTTCTTGAAAAAAATTGTTTTACACTTATAGGCACTGTATTTGCACTGAATTAAGCATGCAGCTCTTTCCATAGGCTTCTTCTCAGAAGTTTACCAATATTTCTATCTTAATGAAAGAAGATATTAGTTAAAAGAAGGTTTATATAGAGTGTAGTTTCAAAGATATGGTAATTATGCTTCGACACGTATGTTAGTAAACATTTCTGTCTTTATTTTTCCAGGATTAGAATTTAGAGATTCATTACTTACATATAATACCCAGTATTCATCACAACAAGTCTCCTCCTTAGTATGCATCAGCCATTTAACTCATCCCCTTCCCACTCCTTTGCAGCAACCCTCAAGTTGTTCTCTATAGTTAATAGTCTGTCCTGTGGTTTGTCTGTCTTTTCTTACTCCTGTTTTCATCTGTTTCATTTTTAAATTCCACATATGAGTGAAATCCTATGGTATTTGTCTTTCTCTGACTGACTTATTTTGCTAGCATAATACACTCTATCTCAATCCATATCATTGCAAATGGAAAGGTTTTCTTTTTGATGGCTTAGTAATATCCCATAGTGCGTGTGTGTGTGCATGCACACACACACACACACACACACACACACACACACCAATTTTTCTTTATCCATTCATCAGTCAATGGACTCTTGGGCTCTTTCTGTAATATGGCTATTGTTGATAATGCTGCTATAAACCTCAAGGTGCATATGAACCTTTGAATCAGCGTTTTTTTATCCTTTGGATAAATAGTTAGTAGTGCAATTGCTTGACTTTTAGGATAGTTGTATATTAACTTTTTAAGGAATGTCCTTAACTGTTTCCCAGGGTGGCTGCACATGTTTCCATTCCCACCAACAGGGTACTCATATACTCACCAACATCTATTGTTTTCTATATTAATTTTAACCATTCTTAAAATTGTGAGGTGAAATTTCATCCTAGTTTTGATTTGCATTTCCCTGGTGATGAGTGATGTTGAGCATCTTTTCCTGTGTCTGTTACCCATTTGGATGTCTTCATTGGAAAAATGACTGTTCATGGCAGCTGCCCATTTATTAACTTGATTATTCATTTCTGCCTCTTGAGTTTGATAAATCTTTTATAGATTTTGGATACTAACCCTTTGTCAGATTTGTCGTTTGCAAATATCATTCCCATTTCTTTGGTTATTTTTTAGTTTTGCTTATTGTTTCCTTTGCTATGCAGAAACATTTTATCTTGATGAAGTACAAATAGTTTATTTTTGCTTTTGTTTCTCTTGCCTCAGGAGACCTGTCTAGTAACAAGTTGCTCCAGCCAAGGTCAAAGAGGTTGCTGCCTGTGTTCTCCTCTAGGATTTTGATAGTTTCCTTTCTCACATTTCTTCATCCATTTTTAATTGAGTTTTGTGTATAGTGTAATAAAGTGGTCCAGTTTTATTATTTTAAATGTTGCTGTCGAGTACTCCAACACCATTGGTTGGAGAGACTTTTTCCCATTGAAAACTCTTTCCTTCCTTGTTGAGAATTAATTGGCCATGTGGTTGTGAGTCCATTTCCATGTTTTGTATTCTGTTTCATTTTCTAAGTGTCTGTATTTGTTCCAGTACCATGTTATCTTGATGACTATAGCTTTGTAGCATAGCTTGACATCCAGAATTATGATGCCTCAGCTTTGCTTTCTTCCTCCTAAAATGTAATAAACTTTTAATTTTAAATAATTTTAAGTTTACAGACAAGTTTCAGTAATACAGAGAATTCCTATATACACATGATCATATTTCCCTATTACTCTGGTACATTATCATAAATGGTGAACCAATAATGATGTGTTATTGTTATCTACAGTTCACAATTTATTTGGATTTTCTAAGTTTTTTACCTAATGTCTGAGAATGCCATCCAGGGTACCTCATTACAGTTAGTGGTTATTTTGCCTGAGGATTATTTATAGTGTGGAAATTTCTCCGACTTCCCCTTTTCATGGGCTTGACCATTTTCAGGAATACTGTTTATTTATTTTGTAAAATGTCTTTAAGTTTGGATTGATTTGAATTTTTTTCTCATTATTATTGGTGGCTATGGGTTTGGAGGATGAAGATCCCACAGGTTAAGTGCCATTCTCATCAATTTATACCAAAGATATTGGTTATGCTACCAACATTACTTATCACAGCTGTATTGAACTTTATTACCTCACCAGAGTAGTGTTTGTCAGGTTACTTGATTGTAAAACTATTACTTTTTTAGAAGAAAGTCACTTTGCTCATTTGATACTTAAGGGATAAGAGTTAATGTTCATCTCCTGGAGGAGTAGTATCTTATAAAGGTTTTTAGAATTCTTCTACACAGGAAAATTTTCATCTGTTCCTTATTTATTCAATTATTCATTCATGTCAGTATGAACTAAAGGACATATATTTTAGGCTGTAATTCAATATTATGTAATTTTCTTTGTTGCTGTGATTGTTCTAGGTTGGCACTCTCAGTTTTTGAGTCTCTTTGTTATAACTCCATTGTTGTGATATTGTGTTTGTTTTATAACTGTTCCTTACTTTCTGGTACTATAAGATGCTCCAGGTTCATCTTTTATATCTCTTACCCTAACACAAAATTCACCCATTTCTCCAAGGTGTCTGTATTTCTTTTATTGAAGAACATCATTAGTAACCCAAATCTGGGAATTGATTGTATTATTGTTTTTGAGGTGTCAGTGTTTTTAGATTCTTCAGTGGGTAGAGCTGGGAAATAGATTTGTTTATTCTAACTTATCTACCCATACATCTGTACTTACTTTGAGCTAATTATGAGTTCATGCTTAGGTTTTCAAATTTTATATAGTATGACATGTCTCATTCTAGCTGTTTCCACGTTAGTCTATAACCTACCCTTTGAATAGTGAGGAATTTGGATTCCATCCTCTATCATATATAGGATGGAATCCTCTATATATATACACACACATACACACACACCACATACACACATCACACACACACACATATATGTTATATATGTGTTGTTTTTATTGTTGTTGTATTCTGCTTTTGCTTTCTTATCCCATGACTCTCTCAGTTTAATTGCAGGTACATGTAGGTGATCAGCATTTGGTGAGACAACCATCTCTGGAGTTTCATTTTCCTGTGCAATTTTGCTCAGTTGAAAGTTCTGATTTTGCAGACACCTATTTAGGAACACCTCATTTAATTCAGATGCTTTCACTGTAGGAGTTATGTTCATTTACATTTTTTCTACCATTTGTTGTAATACCAAGTCATTGCTCAAATGGCTTTCAATTTCATCTTTTCCTTTGGTGGTGAAGATGTAGTTACCTCTCCCAATTCTATAGTTTCCAGATTCCTGGACATTTTTCTCAACTTTCATTCTCTTCTATTTGTAAATCAATGATTTCTTTCTGTGCTTGTCCTTATTTGTGTGATGACTGACTAATAATAACCACAACCCATAACAACCAACATATTTACTAATATTCTATTTTTAAACTCCTTTGTAGAGATACAATTTCATTAGACACACAAACTGCCTTCCAAGAAATCACACAAAAGTTTATTTGATGTTTCTCTACCACCTATTTAAATGTTCTTCTACCATTCCATACCTGCTTCTTCAACCTATGTCACTCAGAAGTCATATCTTATACAAGATAGAATTTCAAAGTTCAAAGTAAGCTTCCTTTGAAGTTACATACTTAGTAACTTTGTTTTCCAGTTTTATTTCTATGAATTTGTCCTCAACATGCTATAATCATGAGATTAATTCTATACAGAACTGGGGAGTGAGAAAGGCAACTAACCTCCCATGTAGAGTGCATGAAATAAACCAGAAAATTAAAAGACTTACCTTAGGAATATATTAAGAGAAACAGTATTGTCAGAAAGAACTAGGTTTTCCTCATGCCAAAAGTGGAAAGAAAACATTGAGAGGTGTGGTTAAGGATAAAGAGTGGATTTTCCAATACATGAACCTCAGTTTCAAATGGAAGTGTGAGCAAATCTGTTTCAGTGGGAATGGTTGAGAGATAGGTTCTGATTAGAGTTTGTACAGAGAAGCAAGGAAGTAAGTAACCCCATAGTGCACGGTGATGGATAATCTGGCACACTTCACTCCTAATGACTCAGGGAAGTGAAGATATGATACATTTTGAGCTAAACCATACCAGGAGTAAACACAAATATATGCTATTCCTAGACTTCTAGTGTCCCCACTAACAGCAAGAGATGACTCCCTACAACACTTAGAAACTAAATACCCTTGGACAGTTTTTGCCCTAAATACAAATGTAGTGCTTTGCAGTACTTGATGCATGATTTGCTCAAAAATATTTGTTAGATGAATAAATCCAAGGTAAAATTTAGATAAGAACATCAGTGACAATACCATTACATGGAAACAAAGAAAGATTTAGGTTGCTGTCAAGAAATTTGGTTTCTGATCTCAGAAGTGTGGTTTCCAGACTTTCTTATGTATAATGAGACTATACTTGAACTTTGTACAATCTGAAAGAGAGCAGAAAGAGATTGTTACTGAGCTTCTTTCTGTTGTAAAAATTAAGTAATTTCAATACTTTGTTCTCTAGCAGTCATTTACAAGTGTGTGGCTTTTTTTCCAGTTTTATATTATGTTTAGGAAATAAACTAAGAAAGAACTGCAAAATTGGCAACTTTCCCAACCTTCAATTTGCTGCTGTGCAATCTCCAGTCTAGCATGATGTTATATACCACCAGCAGCAATTAACTTTGTACTAACCAACCCCACTGTTAGTTTGGCATGGAGTTACTCACCTACAGTGCTTCTAATTATTGATGCATTTTCCCTTTTTCAAAATGTCAGACAGTGTTTATGTGTAATCATCTGGTTTACCACCTGTGGCTACTCTAGCCACTAGTACAAATATGGACAGTCACAAATTTCCCTCATTTAATTTAAGCCTCTCAGTGTCATGTATTCTTAGAATAAAAATACTCTGTCTCTACAATAATTAAATTGTGTTTCCTTATTATGTCAACGAATTATGCATCTGGTTGTGATTACTAAGCCTAGGAGGATGCTGCCTGATTGGTGATTATATAGCAATTTTATATTTTTCTATTGATTATGTTAATTTCCTTTATATTATATTTGATTATTGTACTGAGTGAAAAATTACCAGCACCTGCCTCTCATATCACAAAAAAAATATTTGGCAAATATGGTTGACCTAGAAAGTTCATTTGGTTTGTAGATTTTGTATAAAACAGTTTTAAAAGATACATTTTTTTAATAACAAAATTGTTTTGTCCTTTGACATTTTTCTTCTGTAATTTGGTGTATGTATAATTTTAGGTAATGATGCTCAGAGAAGAGGAAAATAATCTGTATAGGTACATAAGTAGTTTAGGACTATGTTTCTCTCTCTCTCTCTCTCTCTCTCTCTCATATTTTTACTGATAAACAACTGTTACACTCTCCCCTCTCTTTTAGTGTTAAATTAATATGATGTTCCATTATTTTTCTGTTATCTTTTCACTGAGTTTTAAAGTAATAATTACAGCATTATCCTAAAAGTAAAATGTAGCATCTACTTATACTCAACAAGTATTTTTTAATGTTTATTTATTTTCAGAGAGAGAGAGAGAGAGAGAGAGAGAGAGAGAAAGAATGAGTGGGGGAGGGACAGAAAAAGAGGGAGGAAGAAAATCCCAAGCATGCTCCACACTGTCAGCACAGAGCCTGACGCAGGGCTGGATGTCATGAACCATGAGCTCAGTACCTGAGTCAAAATCAAGGGTCAGACACTTAACTGACTAAACCACCTGGGCACCCCTCAACAGGTACTTTTCATGTGTTAGTTCATTCATCTGTTTTTTTCCTCATTAACAGGGTGTTCATGAAGCTTTTTAAGTTTAATTCATTCTCTTTCTCTCTTTTTTCTTTTTTTGTAGCTTAAAAACTTGTGCTTTGAAGACAGCATTTAGTAGACATTCGGGTATTAATGTTTAATAGCTATGTAATCTTGGCAAAGTTACTTAAAACTTCTCTCCCTCTCTTCTATTCAGTGAAGACAATAACAACAGTTAATAGTGATAAGCTAATGGAACTAACACAAGAATTAAAGAATATGAAGTTAGCTGCTTTAAAAAAAATTCTGGCATGTAATAATCACATGAATAATTTACCAAGATTGAACTTTTACAAACTCAATTCAGTGTGATAGATACATATATGAAAGATAGGTAGATGGATATAAATTAACATTTTATCAACCAGTCCACTTTTAGGAAGTAAAGTATGAGTTTACAATTTTGAAAATGGACACAAATTCCCTTTGGAAAGTAATTATACAGAGGTAATTAAATCAGTATAAGAGCTGTCAGCCGTAGGTTTTCTCTAAATAGTAAAATATTGTTTTTCAAGAATATTTTCAGATATAAGTACACTCTTATAATAATCTCTTTCAAATGTTCATTTGGCCAAAATGTAGAAGTTAATTTTATGAGACCAACTATGGTTACGTGTGTGTTTTTGTCTTTGAGCAATACTGAAAACTTAAGGTGATTTATTGGCAGTGTTTCCTTTTCTTCTAATTTCCCCCAGTTTCTGTCACTGTCTTTCTTTTTAGGCTCCATTCTTCTGCTCAACTCTGAGACTAAATAATTTAGGGCTTAGACATGCCTCAGTTTCTAAATGTTTCTCAACAACCTGCATGGAAAAAAAACTCATTAATGTTATTTTACAATAAATTGTGGAATCTGCCCCCATCCTTCTGAATTAGAATTTCTATAGAGGATGCACAGAAATTTGCATCTTTATGAAGTATCACAGATGTTTCTAAGGCATAGTGAGTTTTGAGAATCACTATTCTATGATAAAATAATTTATGAAGAGAACACAAAGTACTCAGTCCCAGGTTTTTGGAGGTTGTGTTATCACCCTTGTTACTCATCTCATTCTGATCCTGTGGTCAACTTCCAATATATGTATTGTCTACTCAGTGTCTCGGACCTAGTTCCCAGATTATATCTCAGATCTGATAAACAGAATGTTTGGTAAAAGTTAATGTTTGAATTGAATATTTTACTGTTGCTTTTTCTGCTCCTCTAAGATGGGAAAACAGCTGTCTCCATTAGTACTAAGATTATTTTTTTCTTAGCTCTTTCTTTTCTTCTTTCTCTTTCTTTCTTTCTTCCTTCCTTTCTTTCTTTCTTTCTTTCTTTCTTTCTTTCTTTCTTTCTTTCTTTCTTTCTTTCTTTCTTTCTTTCTTTCTCTTCCTTCCTTCCTTCCTTCCTTCCTTCCTTCCTTCCTTCCTTCCTCCCTCCCTCCCTCCCTCCCTGTCTCTCTTTCTTAAAGAAGGAGAGCACTTGTGGAGGTTGGGGAGAGGTAGAGAGAGAGGGAGAGAGAAATAATCTTAAGCAGGCTCTGCACTGTCAGCGCAGAGCCTGACACAAGGCTCAAACTGCAAGATGATACCTTGAGCTGAAATCAAGAGTCAGAGGCTTAACTAACTGAGCCACCCATGTACCTCTCCTGTGCTCTTCTTTTCTGTAAGATTTCTCTGACTCTATTTGTGTGTTATGTGTAGATTCCCTATCATTTACTAAACCCTTTGTTGGAGAATATACTGATCTGATTTTATGATGAAAAAAAAAATCTAGGGGCTGAAGCTGGGTGACTCATTAGTTATGTGTCAACTTTGGCTCAGATCCTGATCTTATCATTCACGAGTTCAAGCCTCATGTGGGGCTCTGTGCTGACAGCTCAGAGCCTGGAGTCTGATTCAAATTTTGTGTCTCTCTTTCTCTCTGTCCCTCCACACTCACTCTCTCTCTCTCTTCCTCTCCCTCTCTCTCTCTCTCTCTCTCTCTCTCTCTCTCTCTCTCTCTCAAAAATAAATAAAGTTTAAAAAATCTAAATCAAATATTTTTCCTAACAGCCTTATATTTATACATTATGAATGCCTCCAAATATAACATGATCTTCGGCAGTGCAGTATTGTCAGCTATAGTCATTAGTTATACAATTTTTTCTCAGAATTTTCACTTATTTATCTTAAAACTGAAGGTTAGTTTCCTTAACGAACATCTCCCCATTTCCACCAACTCCCAGCCCCTCATAAACTCTCTTTCTGAGTTTGGCTTATTTAGCATTTACATATAAGTGAAGTCATTCAGTGTTTGCCTTTCTCTGTCTGATAAGTTTCACTTAGCGTAATGCCTTCAAGATCCATCCATGTTGCAAAGACAAAATTTCTGTTTCTCATGGCTGGGTATTATTATATATAAATATATATAATTATACATGTTTATAATAATATAATAATAAGTAATACTATTATTATATGTGGAAGTTCCTCTCTATATGTAATTAATTTCTGGGTTATATGGTTGTTCTATTTATAATTTCTTGAGGAGTATCCATACTGTTTTCCAAAGTGGCTATACAGTTTGCATTTCCACCAACAGGATGAAAGTGTTCCCTTTTCTCCGTATCCTTGCCAACGTTCCTTATCTCTTGTCTCTTTAACAATAGACATTCTAACATGTATGAGGTGATATCTCATTGTGGTTTTGATTTGCATTTCTATGGTGATACTGATGCTGAGCCCTTTTTAATGTACCTGTTAGTTCTTTGTACATCTTCATTGGTAAAATGTCTGTTTAGGTTTTTTGCCCATATTAATCCCTTATTAGATGATATATGCTTTGCAGATATATTCTGCCATTTCAAAATTGCCATTTCATTTTGTTGATGATTTGCTTTGCTATGAAGAAGCTATTTAGTTTGATGTAATTCCACTTGTTTATTTTTACTTATGTTGCGTTGGCTTTTGTTGTCAAGTCTACAAAATAATTGCCAAGACCAACATCAAGGAGCTTACCTCCTATATTTTCTTCTAAGAGTTTTATAGCTTCAGGTCTTAGGTTCAAGTATTTAATATTTTGTGTAGATTTTTGTGTATAGTGTAAAACGGGAGCCCAATTTCATCCTTTTTGCACGTTAATATCCAGTTTCCCAGCAGCAATTATTGAACAGACTTTTTTTTTCTTCATTGAATATTCTTGATTTATTTCTTGCAAATTAATTGACCATATTTTCAATTCTCACCCCTAGAAATATCTAGTCTCTCAACTCTGTTGTATATGTGTTTATTTATCTATTTGTTTATTTGTAGCCTTTGAGTTCTGTTGCATTAACCTATGTGTTTGCTTTTATTCCTGTCCAATACTGTATGGATTACAGTTTGAACTAAAAATGTGTGGTGCCTCCAGGTTTGTTTTCTTTCTCAAGGTTGTTTTGGCTAGTTGGAGTCGTTTGAGGTTCTATATAAATTTTAGGATTATTTTTCTTTCTATGAGAAATGCCATTGGGATTTTTATAGGAATTCCACTGATTTATAGATTGCTTTGTGTAGTATGGACATTTTAACAATATTTTTCAAATCCATGAGCATGGAATAACTTTTTAATTTTTTTGTATTTTTCAATTTCTCTCATCAGTGTTTTATAGCTTTCAGTGCACAGATCTTTCACCTCCTTGGTAAAATTTTTTTCTTAGTATTTTATTTTGTTTGATGCTATGTGAATGGTATTACTTTCTTAATTTCTCTTTCTGAAAGTTTATCGTTAGTGTATAGAAATGCAACTGATTTTGTAACCTGCAATTTTACTGAGTATATTACTGCTAACCAGTTTTTGGTGGAGTATTTAAGATTTTCTGTGAGTAAAACCACACCATCTACAAACAGAGACAATTTTAATTTTTTCTTTCTCATGGCATGCCTTTTATTCCTTTTTCTTGCATAATTGCTCTGGCTAAGACTTCTAGCCTTGTGTTTATTTAATAAAAGTTTCAAATCTAAGCTTCTTTGTTTTGTTTTTGATCTTTGAGGAAATTTTTTCAGCTTTTTACATTGAGTATGTTTGATGTGGCCTTGTCGTATATAGGTGTTTACTCTGTTGAGGTACATCCTTCTGTACCCAATTTATTGAGAGTTTTGATCATAAAAGAATGTTGGATTTTCTCAAATAATTTTTCTACATCTATCAATATTATCATATAACCTGTGTCCTTTATTTTGTTAATATGATATATCACATATGTTGTTTTGAGTATGGTAAACTATCCTTGCATCCCTAGAATATAATCTACCAAATATTTTAGGAAGAAATTATAGCAATTTTCTGAATTCTCTTTCAAAGTATAAAAGCAAAGGGAATACATTTTAACTCTTTCTATAATGCCAGCATTACCTGTATGCTAAAAGCAGACAGCAATTTTTATAAGAAATGTAGACAAATATGCCTCACATACATAGATGAAAATTTTTTCCCCAAAATATTAGGAAATCAGTCCAGCAATGTTTGAAAAGTACATCATTACCAAGAGGGATTTAGCCCCAAGTATGCAAGGAAGATTCAACATTTGAAAATCATTTGATTTAATCCACGCTAAATGAGAGAAATCTGAAGTTTTGACAAAACCTAACAGTCAGTTCATGAGTAAACTGGAAATAGAGGGGAACTTTTTCAACTTCATAATGAATATCTTCTAAGAAACACAGATTAAAAGCATATTCAATGGTGAGAAAATGGAAGTATTCCCTCTAAGATAGGAATTAGGCAAGGATATTCCCTTCCATAGCTTCATTTCAAAATCATACTAGGAATTCTGTTTAACAAGATGAAATAAAAGTTATACATATTAGAAATAAGGAAAACTGTGTTTGTTTACAGATAATCTGATTATCTATGAACAATTTTTGAGAGACTTGAGGGAATAAAAAGCACCTTGGAACTAATAAGGGATTGTACTACATTTCCAGGATACAAGGTTAATGTAAAACATCAATCACTTTTATATATACTAGCAATAAATAGGTGGAATTAGAAATTAAAAACATAATACCATTTACATTAGCACCTCAAACATGAATATATCTGATAAAATGTATACAATTGTATTTGAGAAAAAATGACAAAACTCTGATAAGCAAAATCAAAGAGGCACTAAATAAAAGGAGAACTTTTCCAAGTTTATGAATAGGAATACTCAATATTGCCTCTCTAGAAAACATATCTGTTACGTGAGAAATAACCTGAGGTATTTCCTGATAATAATGCACATATTATAAACTCATATGCAGTAGAGTACCAATTGCTTTTATTTAACAACCAGATTCAGCTAATATTAATGTACTTACAGGGACTGCGTTAGATGACGGGATTATCAATAAATATACTAGTCTTCAAAGGAGAGACCAACTTTAAATAAATAATTGTATAAAATTCAGAGCATCAGGCCATGTTAAGTTTTACAAAAAATGATACAAATAATTATGAAAAACAAAAACGGCAATGGTCATGGAAGTACCTCAGTTACTGGAACTATTTAACATTTTAACTAACTATTTAACACTATCCAAGGGAAGTAAAAAGAGGGTCTTGTAAATATCTGGGGAAAAGAGCATTGGTACCAGAGCTAAGATCAAAAGTCAGATACTTAATCAACTGAGCCACCCAGGAGCCCTGAGGCAGCCTTTAAAACTGCACCTCAAAGCAGCTGCAGAAAGACTCTGACTTTACTCCTCATCTCAAGCAGTAGAACCTCAAAGAAGTTATTATGGCCTATATTTCCTTGATTTTTAGCTCAAGTCATGATCTCACAGTTAATGAGATATAGCCTGCCTAGAATTATCTCTCTCCCTCTCTCTGCCTCTCCCCTGCTTGTACTCTCCCTCTCTCTCAAAATAAGTATATTAACGTTAATAAACATATAAATATTAAAAAATAAAAATAAGGGATGTCTTTGGTTGTAGTTGGGAAAAGTATAAGTGCAAAGTGATCACTTATGAGATTGTTGAACAATATGGAAAGTATTATGAAGTCAGAATATAGATGAGGGAGGTGAAAATAATGTGCTTTTTGATACATTCTAAAGAAGAGTTAATAAACTTATTAGGGAATGAGAATTGGTGTATGGCAGAAAAAAGTCAAAATGTTACTACCAAAGTTTCTGAACCATGTAACTGAGAGAATTATTATTATTATTATTGTTAATTATTGTTATTGTTTTTTAGATGGGAAATAGGGAAAGAAGCAAAAGATGTGAGTGTTATATGTAAGAAATAAAAATTAGTCTTTAGAAACATTAATTTTGTGATGCTTATTAGATACTGTGGTGGAGTTTGTTGAGTAGACAATGTAAATATTCACATTTTTAGTTTATGGATTTTTTTCATATATATTATTCTGTTACCTTGGAGAATTATTTTTTTATTAAATATAAAATAAGAAGATCTTATTATTTAGACATGATCTTGACTGACCAGAGTGCATATTTTCTTATCTTGAACATAAACGATAGCATATTTTATCTATTTTCTAGGTTACCAGAATGATGCTTGTGTAACATTCAGGTCTTACCATGAGAAAATACACTGAAGAAATGGACAGTGTGATGTTTTTATCCAACAAGGTAAGCGGGGAAAAAACTGGAATATTGCACTTTCAGAAACTAAATCCTCTATGATGAATATTAGCTGAAAAATATATTTTACCTCAAAATACAAACATATATTTTAAATTCTTTTTAAATATATTTTTCACCTTAAATTATTTTAAATAGAAAAACTGGAAATAAATAGTATGCTTCCCAGGAATATATCAGTGGCTGGTATTGAATTGATTTTGGAAGTAAAAGCATGATTCCTATGTCCACTCTTTAATATATCCTCTTCCCAGTTAACTCAAAATTAGACTGAATCACATTCCTGCAGAGATAATAGAAATTCTTTTACCAACATCCTAGTAAAACTTGTTTATATGTTTTGGAGATGCAAGATGAAATTTTTCATTTCTTAAAACTAGGTATGGCATAAAAGAAAAGAAAAATGTTAGTTGATTAGTCATATCATGTTCCAGATGGCATCTTAAGATTATAATAATGGCAACACCCACCCTGTAAGTGAAGCCAGTCATGGCTCCATTATGTCTAACAATACCAACAAGAGGTGCGGATGTGATCTTTGACTTGGTGATGTTTGTGAGGAACAGTACTGATCAGAGTTCTCTTTTTAAGAGCTCTTACAATAAGAAAAGATCTTTAGAATCCTTCATGGTCAAATATAATTTCTTTGAGTTTATTTAGTCCTCCTGTATCCAAAGGAATGGAGATATTGAGGAGTAGGGAGAGATGTAAGTCACAAACACCTTTGTGAAAACGTGTGTCTTGGGAAAGGGCTCAGACAATTATCATATGAGAATTATTATAACTAATGGCATGTGCTGTTTTTGAATTCTTTCAAGTTCCTGTCTTTGAACTTTGTGATTTAAAATTAGTTGATGAACCATGAAACAAGTTTTAAAAATTTTGTCATTTCTCTTTTAATTATTGGTGTCATTATGACACCATTTTTTAAATTGCAAATATTCAGCATTTCGTAAATGTGCATTAAAGATTTTCTGCATGCTACACTAGGAAAATAGCCAAAATTTATTTTGCTGTTTTCTAACTCTAAACAGCACACTGACATATATGCAAACTTCTCGTACGTCTGTGTCTTCTTTGATTATTGAGTATGACGTTCTTTTCTAAGCATTGCTTTCAGCTTCTCAGATATTAAAATAAGATGTAGGGATATAAGCCCACAGATTCATGATTTTTTGCTCTAGTGATAAGATTTTGTTTTTATAGTTCAAATTGCAATTATTTGAATAGAATACATATATATAGTAGGAATTTACAAATAGCCTTCTAGATTACAAATATTAAGTTAGATTTGAAACCTTAGGTTATCTTGCAGAATGTTACTTCTCTGTGATACTAAGAAAGACTCTAGTACAATTCTAAATGTTGAGCTTTAGTTATGAGGTGCTTCCCGGGGAACATCTGCTCTAACAAGTGCATGTATTTTTGACAGACCGTTAACATAGATGATGATTAATATGACACTGTAAATGATTTAGCAAACGGCAAAAATTAAGTTGCTTAACAGATTTTAACTCATGTATAAATAAAAAATTATGAATAGGATCCTTTAATGACTTTCTAGTATCGTGCTAGATGACTAATATAACAAAACATTAGCCTTTATTCAAATTAAACTCAGGTGTAGAAACATGTGAATGTTTGTTACCTTTAAAAATCTTTTTTAATTTAATGTTATATCCACATATTTCTGCAAAGTAAATAATCATTGCACCACTTCATAACATCCCCTTGCTTTCAGAATTGTTGAACCAAAAAGAATAGATGAAATTCAATCTTGTCTTCTGCTAAATTTCACATGAAGTGCTCAAAAATTTTGTAGAATAATGTATCAATTTTTAGTATTTTGATTTATATTTATGGGGTGTGATTATAGTAATAAAATAATATTGTTCAGTATTTAAAATATAACACTGCTGTGTTATATTGTGCTTTCTTCTGTATTTTGCGAGTAAAGCCAATACTCTGGTCAGCATTCTTATCCATCATTTCCTTGTGGAAAACCTTTGTAAATTTTTCTGAAGTATATATTTAGAAATGGAATTCTTGGTATGAAAGATAAGAGCATTGTCATTCTTCCTACCTGTTATCAAATTGCCCTCCTGATTTGATGTATCAATTAACAGTCTACTTGACAGTACATAATTCCCAATTTTTACAACGTCCCCAGTGCCTGGTAGTGTTGCCTCCTTCCTTCTGCATTGATATTCTTCCTCTATCCATCTCTCTCTCTTACTATCTATTTCTGTCTTGTTCTTCCTTTATTAAATCATACTGTGCTTTAGCATATGAAAGTGTATCTCATTGCAGTTTTAATTTTTAATCTTTAATCCATAATAAGTTAAAGTATTTTTTTAGTATTTTTCTGTGAATTATTTCTCCCCTGTTAATTACTTGTTCACGCATCTTTTGCCCTTTGTCATATTGAGATTTAGGTTTATTTTGTATGGATTTGTAAAAGTCTTTTTTGTATTTTGTGTATCATCTTTTTTCAGTTTTATATGCCAAATAACTTTCCTTAAATGTTGGCTTATATTGCCTGTTTTAAAATGTCATTTTTCATGCAGAAGTTTTTGTTTTAATACAGTAAGATTCATTATTCCTTTATGTATAATTTCCACATATCATCTTGTTTTAGTACATTCCCCTATCCTGCATGTCTTAATGCATTTTACATATCAGTTTTAGGGTTTTATGATACATTTCAGAGATGCTAAGCCCACAATATTTTGGTAACAGAGAGCCTTGAAATCTAAGATATATTTTTTTTCATTATAAACTACTCTTGACTGTAAGGTGTTAAGTCTTTTATTTAAGATAATCCAGTTTTATAACTTGATAATATTATATGTATAATTCATACTGCAGAAGAAATATATAACAGTTAAACATAGTTTCTCCAACCGAAGTATAAGGATTTGGTTGAAACATTGCATTTTATAACAAACTCTCATCTTTGAAGTAGAGGATTTATCTCACACCCTGATAAAGTATTATACGTTTCAAGTCAGCATTAGTCCCAATGCTTAAGACATTTACCAGTATTTTGAGTATTGGTTTTTTTCTAGATTAAATAGAGAACATGTAAAAATATTATTTTTTCAATGTTTATTTTAAGAGAGAGAGGGAGAGAGGGAGCTCACAAGCAAAGTAGAGCAAAGGCAGAGAGAGGAGAGATTGAGAATCCCAAACAGAGCCCAGCATGGGGCTCCATCTCAGGAACTCTGAGATCGTAATCTGAACCAAAATCAAGAGTCAGACACCTAACTGACTGAGCCACCAAGGTGCCCCAACAATTTTGTTACTATTTGTGCTGTTTGGAAATTATAGAAATAAGTTGAATATTTACTGAAAATAATTTCATCTACTTAAACAAGAAAAAATGAAGAGATAATTGTAAGTATAAAACCTACACTCTTCAATACATTATTCTTTTTTTTTAAATGTAAGCAGCTTAAAGTTTCTTTTATTACATTTATTTATTTTTGAGAGACAGTGAGAGGCAAAGCACAAGTTGGGGAGGGGCAGAGAGAGAGGGAGACACAGAATCCGAAGCAGGCTCCAGGCTCCAAGCCATCAGCACAGAGACCTATGTGGGGCTCGAACCCACAAACTGTAAGATCATGACCTGAGCCGAAGCCAGACGCTTAACCAACTGAGCCACCCGGGTGCCCCAATACATTATTCTTAATGCAAATCTTTTCTGAAGCTACACACACACACACACACACACACACACACACACACACACACATTCAGTTTATAGAGTTTTAAAATACAAGTAAAACAAAATTTTATAATTCTCAATAAAATGTTCACCAAAGTAAGCATAGAAGTACATCTCTCTATAAATTCAATTCATACTCTTTTTAGATGTGTGCCTAATATACATTAATAATTCTGAAGCCTAAAAATGGTGTTTGTATGTAGATGTGTGAATTTCCATTAAGTTATTTATAGTGAAAGTCTAAGAGCTTTAGAAAAGATTGCAAACTGAGAAGCTAACTTGTAACTTAATGGAAAAGTAATCTTGTATTGGTGGTTCAATATTTTTTCTCCTGCTTCAGGATTTAATCCTGAGAATAATCAATATGCAAAATCAATGGAGGAACTCCCAATGTATAAAACTTGAAAGAAAGAATAAAAAATTACAAGACTTGACATTTACTAAATGTATCTCTTTTAAAAAAATAACATTTATTTTTGAGAGACAGAGAGAGATAGAACATTAGGGAGGAGGAGCAGAGAGAGAGGGAGACACAGAGTCTGAAGGAGGCTCCAGGCTCTGAGCTGTCAGGACAGAGCCCAACATGGGACTCGAACTCACAGACTGAGAAATCATGACCTGAGCTGATAAATGTATCTTTTAAAAAATATTTTTAAAAGTATCCATAGTCCATTTAATTTCAATGTAGAATATAAAATTCAAAAATATTGAATAATCTTAATATTTGTTAACAGCATGTAAATGTATGTGTAACTTTTTGTTTATTTTTATTCATAAATCATTCATACAGTTATTTTCAAAAGTAAACATTTATTAATTCACTATCCAATTCAAGAATTAGAATACTGCCAGTAGCCAGAATTTATAGGTACCTACTAATACTCTCTCCCAAGCTGCCAAGTGCACCACCCCTCCCACATGTTAAGATCTTGCTTAAATGTTTATCATTCCTCTTGGTTGTGTTTCTATCATCAGAAATTTATGCAGTATTACACAGTATTTAGGTTATATATTTTTTAAAATTATTGAATATGAAATAATATAATCTAGTTAGAATTGTTTTTATCCAACCAGTATTTTGTTCTCAAAATCCAACCATGTTGTTGCATGGTTTTATTTTTCCTGCCATTCACTATTTCACTCTTTGAATGCACCATAGTTTATTCATATTCTAAAAGTGGATGTTGTGTGGCTTTTAAGGGTTTTCTATTATGAGAAGTAATGCTATTAAATTTCTCCCAATTACTTTTTTCTTCCATGAAGTCAGTTTGTCTGATACTAGTTTCAGTATTTTTAAATTTAAAAATCTATGTTAAGATAATTATGGATTCACATACTATTGTAAAATTCAGAGAAATTGTGGGTATTTTTCACTTTTTTACCATTGTTTATATTGGTCAATATTTATTTACTTTTAGATCTATATCAATGTCAATATGGATTAAAATATAACCTTACCAGCTACTTTAAGCAAAGACCTATTGCTTTAAGCATAAAACAAATTAAAAGTAAAACATCTGCAAGAGTACAGAGGATAATTCTAGGTTAACCAGACATTTCTTAAATTGGATACAAATGCATTTTTCCAAAAAATGGAAACCATTCATGAATTAGATTTCTTTAAAATTAAAATTAAAACCTGTTCCAACAAACATTTAGGAGAGTTTAGAAGGTTGAAATACTGAGAAGAATTTTGTGATACATTTTATGATACACCTTAAATAGTTCTTCTATATAGGACCCACAAATAATTTTTATCAATTAATTATAAAAAGATATGCACAAAAATTTTAAAGATATGGTTAACATACTTGGACATGTCACAAGAAGTATTCAAATGGTTAATAAAAATACAAAAACATGCCCAAATACAAGTAATCAATTCAAAGTTAAATCTAACCTATAATGAGATACCATTAGTGCCCACCAGAATTTCTAAATTATTTTTTTAATTACCAAGTGTTTTCGAGAGTGTAATTTGTAATTACATATTCTTTGAATAGATTATAATTGGATATATCCCCTTTGGAGATGTCCCCTTTGGAAGTAATGATCTGCATAATATGTATTAGCAGGAATTCCTCCTTGGTTATATATTTAAGGGAAATGTGTACATATGTGCCATGGTAGATATACACAAAATGTACATAGGGACATTTTATGTAATAGTTATTACAATGCAAATGTATATAAGTGTAAAAATATATTAAAATGGATATATTCCTACAATGATCTACCTAGCAATAAAAATGAACAGGTTAGAGTTATTCACAAAAGTGGGATGACCTAACAAATAAAAGAATGAAAGACATTAGAGAGGCACCTGGGTGGCTCATCAGGTTAAGCTTCAGACTTCGCATCATGATCTTGTGGTTTACAAGTTCACGAGTCAGTTGGACTCTGTGCTAGCAGCTCAGAGCCTGGAGCCTGCTTCAGATTTTGTGTCCCTCTCTCTCTGCCCCTCCCCCACTCATGCTCTGTCTTCCTCTCTCTCAAAAATAAACAAAAACATTAAAAAATAATGAAAGAAGGGCGCCTGGGTGGCTCAGTCGGTTAAGCATCTGGCTTAGGCTCAGGTCATGATCTCACAGTTCGTGGGTTCGAGCCCAGCATCAGGCTCTGTGCTGACAGCTCAGAGCCTGGAGACTGCTTCGGATTCTATGTCTCCCTCTCTCTCTCACCCTCCCCTGCTCACACTATCTCTCTCTTTCTCTCAAAAATAAAAATTAAAAGAAAAAAATAAAAAAATAATGAAAGATATTAGGCAGATACAAAAGTACTTGTGAAATGATGCCATTTATTCATAGTTCAAAAGGAAGCAAAATGGAATGACTATTAGTAATCAGGATAATGGTTGCCTTTCTGGAGGAGAGAAGGGTAATGATTGGGAGATGGTTGGAGGGGTCTTCTGAATTGCTATTACTTTTTCTATTCTTTGGCCTTTGATAGTTGTAGTTACAAAGATATGATTGTGTTGTAGTAATCTAATAAACTGTACAGTTGTAAATTTTGCACATTTCTCTTTATATGCTATACTTCAAAAGTATTAACTGTTGTTATAAACAATTTAGAAATTGTCGTAATTTGCACATGCAAGGCTTTATAACCTATAGTTTTCAACATTAAAGGAAATGACAATTTTCTTTTATGAGGAAGCTGCAATTTATAAACACACAAGAAATTTGCTATGTTTATTACTATATTATTTTTGTTTCTGATTCCTTTTTAAAAATTAGCTACATATCTTATAGTCATCTTTATTTGCATTTATCTGATTATTGATAATGTTAAGATTGTCTTCATTAACATCACAGTTTCATTACCTAATATTCTAGACATTTAGAGAATTATGTAAATAGCATGTACTTGGATTTATTTTTGTCTGTCTGTGGTTTTATATCTACAATGTGAAGTTCATAAATATTGCCTCATTTTAATTTTAATGTGTGAATATTAATGTTTTGCTGTATTTAAAACTAGCTCTACTACCAGAAATGTTCCTTTAGTGGTAAAAAAGATTTTCTCTCATAAGTGTTCACCTCAGAGTGGTAGACAACTTATAATAAGTAGGAATGGAAAGTACCAGGAGATTCTAGTATGTATTAACAAATAATTTTAGAACATAAACAAGCTTCACAAAACAAATTATAATAACATATGTAATACATATTTAATAGTGGCAGAGACCAATCAAAATATTGCCAATTCATCTGGGAACTAATAAAATGTAAGGTTAACACAAAGCTCTCGGGACTGTTTTACTTAGCAGATAAGCAGCCCAACCAAACTGATAAGGAACCTCTACTCCCTTGGTCTCTCTGGAGCTGGGCTGGCTGTGGACCAACAAAGCTGATCACTAGGTGATTCCATTTGTTTGGGAAGTTATCTACAAACAAGTTACTAATCCTCTCAGCTTGGGGTGGATATCAAGCAAAGCAAAGAGAAAGATGGATTCCTTGTTGAAAAGAGTAACATGGAAGTTTTTCCAGCTAAGTGATTTGCTTCCTCCTCGCAGATATCAAATTCAGGCTTGCTCATTCTCACAATCATTTAATTGGCAATGAGATGGAATATTCTTAAGAGGAGGATCATGAGAAACTGATCCCTACCTTGGAAGAAATGTGGCTTTGAATATTAATTACCTCTGCTGCTTGATGTGCAGGAATACTTAAAAAAAATTGGAGAAATATAGCCTCTGTGAGAAATGTTTAACTGTTTTAACGAAGAGAAAGATGAAAGAAATTTCTTGGATATCATCCCTTGGTACCCTATAAAAACTCACTAACGTGTTAGATAAAAAGAAATATTTGGGGGGAATAAATGCCAATAAATCAGAAAAAGTTTGAAACAAAAACTAAGATCAGAAAAAAAGGGCCAAAGTATCAGTATGATCATTATAAGAACTATAAACAATTATAACGTGATGTTAATTATGGAGTTAACTATTAAGCAGCACGGGGCCAATCACCATCTACCTAATGCAGTGGATGATTGGTTTCTAGCAGCTTATGCCTCTTATGTTTTAGAGGAAAAAATCATAAGTAGATGAAAAACAAGAAAACAGTTTCAGTTCCAGGTTTGTGAATCAGGCAGATGTATATGAAATGGGAAAATTATGCCAAGACCTAGAAAAGAATCTCAGTGATTTTTGACTATATTAAAAAAGGGAGCTGATACAGCCGTTTTAAAATCGGTATCATAAGTGATAGCTATAAGAAGTAACCAGAAATAAAGTATTTTTTCAGATTCTGAACTCAATAGCTGCCCCTGAGAAAGATACAAAATGTCTTTTAAAGGTAGGTATATGAAGCATGGACTCATTGGTGACCAGCACTTAATATGAATTGCAGAGCAGCTGGAACTGGGGAAAAAACATAAGAGGCTATCAACTAGTAACAAAGTTAGATAGATATGATTGAATGGGCATATAAGCCTTAAGCTACCAGTATTCCAAAGATCATGAAAAATACAAAGATTTCTAATAGATTATTAATGAAAAGAAAAATTATTACCAGGTAGTATTTTTTCAGGAATGTAACATTGGTCTCATGTTCAAAAATTAATAAATTTGGTCTAGCTGGACCTTTGACCTAGATGATGAGGATACTCAATAGATAAACATCTATTAAGCAGAGAAATGTCCATGGATACAAATGAATTTGATTTATAAGGGATATAAAGTTTATTTATGATTGATTTTATGTGACAAATATATGGATTATGTAGACTGACAAATGCTGTCTAGACCTGCACTTGAGTTTAGTTCTGAAAGTAACTCAAAAATAATACTATATAATTTTAAAAACTGCATTATGAAGAAAAATACAGAGTATTATTAATTCCTGGTAGTTTTGTGATGGGGTTAAGATAACCTTCCGCCTGATAGAGACATATTCATTAACTGTATGAAGTCAGAATTGTTAGTTTGTTTTATTATTATTGAAATAATATTATGATATTCACATTTTCACATTGACACCAACCATCAATTATTTGACTTAGAATGTAACCAATGGCATGTATTATTGGAAATAGATATGCACAGACAGGATTCAGACATTACCAACCTTCAGGAACTGTATTTTGCAGTGACATAATAAAGTATGGAAATGAGTTATCAGCAATGCAGATCAGGTCTCAAAAGTAATCACTTTTGATTTTCTCCACTAGTTACACCTCATAAAGCACTTTCATATAAAGATAAGAGAAATAGAAACTACTCCAGATATCATAGTCTTCTTTAGAGAAGCAGATCGTGCTGCTGACACAGCATCCTCAAAAAATAATGAAGGGCTTTCATGGCATTTCTATTTAAGTTTCTGAGTGTGTGCGTGTATAGCTAGGAAGGAAGTCAAGCCAATAATTAAGAATTCTAGGAATTTGGAAGACAAGTCACAAAGGAGGGGGTACCGGTATATCTCAGTTGGTTAAGCATCTGACTCTTGACTTCATATCAGGTCATGATTGCATGGGTTGTGGGATCAAGCCCAAGTCAGGCTCTGCACTGGGTTAGGAACGTGCTTAAGACTATTTATCCTTCTCTCTCTGCCACTCTCTCACTTGTGCTCTCTCTCTCAAAATAAATAAAACATTTTAAAAAAGGAGAAGCTTTTTATTTTTTATTGTTATATTTATTATTTTTATTTTTTTAATGTTTATTTATTTTCAAGAAAGAGAGTGACAAAAAGCAAGCAGGGGAGGGCCAGAGAGAGAGGGAGACATAGAATCCGAGTAGGCTTCAGGCTCTGAGGTGTTAGCACAGGGCCTGATGTAGGGCTCAAACTCACAAACCACGAGATCATGACCTAAGCTGAAGTTGGATGCTTAACCTACTGAGACACCCAGGCACCCCTTATTTTTTACTTATTTTTAAATTTAAATCATTTAAAATTTTTTTTAAATATTTATTTTGAGAGAGAGAAGAGAATGTGAGTAGGAGAAAGAGAGAAAGAGAATTCCAAGCGGGCTACACACTGTCAGCACAGAGCCCAATTTGGGGCTCAAGCTCACAAGTGTGAAATCATGATATGTGCTGAGATCAGGAGTTGGCCGCTCAGCCGACCAAGCCACCCAGGCACCCCTAAGCTCATTATTAAAGTTTGAGTAGAGATCACTGTACGTGATGATTTAATGTCAAACTTTCACAAGAGGAAGGCTTACTAGCATTTGAATTTTATGAAAAGTGCAGAAAGGGTATTCCAGTTAATAACACTGCAGAATAATTTATGTAATAATAACTTGTAACTAAAACTCTCATTTTATTATTTATCACAATTTCACATATGAGGATTTGAGCAAGGGTTCATCTAGATTTCTGGCCCAGGAATGCTCATGTATTCAGATGGTGTCTGGAGTGGAATGGCCATATTCAGGTGGGCATTTCTTGTTCTGTGTTGTCTTAGTTCTTCTCCCTGGATTCTCTTCTCCTTTCTGTTTTGTATTTTTTTTCAATGTTTATTTATTTTTGAGAGAGATTTCAAATGTGAGCATGATCAGGGGAAGGGAAGAGAGAGAGGGAGACAGAGGATCTGAAGCAGGCTCTGAGTTCTTAGCACAGAACCCAATTCAGGGGCTCAAACTCACAAACTGTGAAATCACGACCTGGATTGATACTTAACTAGCCAAGCCACCCAGTGCCCTTGTTTTGTGTTTTATTATAGCATAACCACTTTTCATGAGTGAGGTTACTTACACAAAATGTCAGCAAATTACAGCACAAGGGGGATTGCCTGATAAAATAGGACACAGTTAAATTTGAATTTCAGATAAACATGAATAGCTTTTGTTTGTATAAATGTGTCCTGGATAATATTTGGGACCAAATTATACTTTAAAGAAAAAAGTGTTTATTGTTTTTCTGAAATTCAAAGTGCCCAAGTCACCCTGAGTTTTTATTTACTACATCTGGAAACCATCGACCAAACCTGGATGGTCTTCTGTTTTTATAAAGTAAGTTTATGTGAGACACAGCCAAACCAAATCACTTCAGTATTGTCTTGTGGAAGCTTTAGTGCTGCAAGGGCAGAGTTGAATAGTTACAGCAGAGACTACATGCCTGGCAAAGTCTAAAATATTTACTATCTGACCTTTTACAGAACAAGGTTTGCCAGTCTCGGCTTTGTAAGGCAGCTTTCCAGTAAGAAAGGTCAAAGTTGGATCTGCTTTCATAACTAAACTTGGGAGGTCTCATAGCTCACGTCTGGCATAGTCACAGCTGCCAAGACTAAGGTGAGAGGAATTAAATTTCGGTTTGCAAAAGGGAAAGAGAAGTTTCCAGAAAAACATGACTGTACGTATTTTTGAAGCCATCTTGGAAAATATAAATTTCTACTTACTGGATTGTGACTCATTTTCTTAAGACAGCACTCTAAAAACAAATGGGGAAATTTGACAAACAAGAAAAGGAATTCCTTTTTTTTTTTTAAGATTTTATTTTTAAGTCACGTCTACACCCAATGTGGAGCTCTAACTCACAATCTTGAGATCATGGGTCACATGCTCTACCAACTGAGCCAAACAGGCACCCCAAGAAAGATTATTTCTATTTGAAAGTTTTCCACCATAAAAATTTGAAGATGTGTAGATTAGAGATGTTTCTAATATAAATAATATATAATAAGAATATATATAGTATTACTTTTTAAATAAAGCCTCACCTTAAATTCACTTCCCAGAGTCTTAATGAATAGTCAAGTTTTCACTAATTTAGGATCCTGACAATTCTAGTTTGCCCACTTAAGGAATACTAGTAACATCTTAAGATACTAAATAATTTAGCTTGGGTTTTGTGAGAATGTTTAAAGTAAATTTCAAAAATATTTTACTTTTTTATATTTTTCTAAAGTAATATGTAGAAATTTAAATTGTCTTCAGTCAAATTTAGGTCTTCATAAACAAATATATGTTGAATACCAGAAAATACTAAAGTAACTATAAGATAATTTAGTTCATTTATAAAACCAATGAAGATGTTAAGTCATAACATTTTAAATCATATAACAGTATTGTTTCCATATGCATGTTTAATGCTTTGACTTAACCCAGATGCTTCTTCATTGTTTTTAATGTTCATATAAATTCTGAACACTTCGTATCCAAAATAAATATTCATATTAAGGATATGAAATGATCTAATTTTAATATTGTAATAAATATGTGTACATAAAACAGATTAAGACTGTCATAATATTGAAATAATACAGAATTTGATTCATTGTGTATCACGTGATGAGTAGTAAAAATTTTAAATAATTCATTCTCAGTTTTAAATATGCCCCCTATCCACTGAACACGAATGATTTAAGGAAGGAAAAGAATATGGGGTATTATAATTTGTAACTGGTAGCTGATGTAGACTAACTATAGAAAAAAGAAAATGCTAAGATGCACGTGTATGTGATTATCATTTTGATTCCTCAAAACAACTTAACTGATTACATGGAAAATGATTAATTATCTTCAAATAATACATAATCCCTACATTATTTACTGCTATTATGTCACTTGATTCATATATCTGTATATTTAGATGGAAAAGTAAAGATTCTAGTGTCAGGATCAATTAGTCAACAAGTGCATATTAGTAATACATCACTCAGAAATATCATTAAACTCTATCAGATTAATTTTCTAGATACATATAATTTTAAATTGTAATTTTTTCACTTAATTATAGGAAGTACAGAATATAGGGTCAAGATTTTAATTTTTTTATCTCTTTTTGGCCATTTAGAGATAATGTGCCATACACATTCATAAGACAGTATTACTGTTCTTATAGTACTTGATAACAATACTAATTACCATTATTCTGTACAGGTAGTGTGCTAAACAATTTATATGCCATTAGAATATCTGTATAATATGGGTTATATCACAGTGTATTTACTGCAGAAGGAGAAACTAAGTCTTACCCAATTTACATAGCAAGCGATGAAACAAGTATTTTAACTTGTGCAGTTTGGTTCCAAATCTTTGGCTCTACCTTACTATTAAGAGTTTATCAAATAGTGTATTAGAATTAAGAAAACAGGGGCGCCTGGGTGACTCAGTCGGTTAAGCATCCGACTTCGGCTCAGGTCATGACCTCACGGTTTGTGGGTTCGAGCCCCGCGTCAGGCTTTGTGCTGACCGCTAGCTCAGAGCCTGTCGCCTGTCTTCAGATCCTGTGACTCCTTCTCTCTCTGACCCTCCCCTGCTCACGCTGTCTCTCTCTCTCTCTCTCAAAAAATAAATAAAAACATTAAAAAAAATTAAAAAAAAGAATTAAGAAAACAAATAAGAAGAACTAAGTCCTTGAACTCATAAACTTCTTTCAGAGTCTAGGTAACATTAGAGATAACATTTATGAATAAATATGATAAATTGAATAATGAACAATACCTTATGAGATTTCAAAAAAAATCACCTATAAGACAGCTGGACTAAGTTTTAATAATTACTATTCTTCCACAAGTAGTAAGAAATGTTTTCATAGACAGAATACATGTACAAAGTCATAGAAGCATGACATTTTTATTGACCTACACCTCTGCCTCTTTGCATCATTATTAGAGTAGACCTTCTAACATTCTGAGATCATTTTTGTGATAGCATATGTAAGGCAATATTTGTGCATTCTCCTGTTATTTTCAATTACTAAATTATTAAATACTAGATACCAGTTTCTACATCTTAGTTATCATTTAATCTCTAACTTATAATTTAGTGCTTAGCTATAGCAAAAGTGCTTAAGAAATGCTTATTTAATATGAAAGATTAACAATGGTGACTGACACATTTAAGATACCTAATTGGTATAATTACTATATTAAAATTTTACATTTAATTTTTAAGGTAAGAGATCTGAGGAGGAGAGAGAAACATTTATGGAATCAGGATTAAATTATTTTAGTAGGATAAAAACTCTCTGGAAAACAGTTAATTATAAAGTACTTTTCTAAAATCTATGAGAAGGGAATGAAGATAGAATGAGCAACTGACTGTACTCAAACTCTATATAGTATATAGTTTCTCGACTTTTTTGGTCCATATTCCACTTTTCAAACTAATTAAAGGTTGTAGATCCAGTCTTAGACTAATGTCTGAATTGTATAAAATACATAGGATTTCAAAGGAAGCAAGATATTTTCTAATATGGTGATACATTTGTCAAATAAATTTGTTATGTTTTATCATAAATTTGTCTTTATTAATTTATTAAGTAACAGGTTCTTATAGCTGGCCTAATAATTATACTTTCAAAATACCAATTAGTATAAATGATTTTTTGACATATCTACAAATTGTGCCCTTCATGATAGAAAGACGAAGCACAAAACAAAACAAAACAAATACACCAACAGCAAACAAAAGAAAAAACATCTCATCTAGGAAATTCAATTGAACCAGAAACCCATGACCTTATTGTTAGTATCTATCAACTGGTGGTCATAATTAAGTTATGTGGGACAAATGTGCTACAGAAAGTTGCAAAAATGACTCTAATTGTTCATTGCCCCCCCTCACCTCATGGTTTTCAAGTCTCCACCTACTCTAATCATTGCCTTGAGCTTGTGACTTGCTCTGCCAAGGGGTTTTTAGCAGGTGTGATACAAATAAAGGCGTTTGATAGCACAGGTACAATTGAATTGCTTTTTATTTGCGCCTCTGCCATTGTCATATGTACATGCCCAGGCTGGCTCCGCTCACAGTGTAGAAATGTGGGCTAGCAATTCTTTTCTTCAGTAATCCCAACTGAGGCCATCCTAACTCAGCAGACAGTTGGCCCCAAAAGGTGAATTATAAACACTATTGCCATATGGTATCATCATTCTGGCAAGAAAAAACTAATCCTATTCTGCACACTTCATTTACTGTTGTTTCGAAATGAGAGATAGAATAAAATAGAATACCTTGATTAATTTGAAATATGTATATATATATGTGTGTATGTGTGTGTATGAAAACTTTTATACCACTTAATTTTCATGAAATTTTATTGTGCACATAGTGATTAACAACTAATGAAGTTAATTCTCTACATAGTAAGGATTCAAAACTATTTATTTCCTAATAAATTACAGAATCACTTTCACTTAGGAACATATTTTAGACTGCATATGAATTTAATGATGAACAAGGGACATCTCTAGTAAACTTGATTAAGTCTTCCTTTTGAAAAGAACTGGTATTAAAAAAGTATATAGCAAAAGAAAAAAAGGTAGCAAAAAGACCCTCATTTTCAAGGAGTTTAAATATTTACAAAAAGTATAACGTAGAAATCATGTGGATCTAACTTATGTTCACTCACCTATTATTCTACTTGCTAAGAAATAATTTCTCTTAATGTCCATAATTTATAATTATGCCTAACTGATAAATTACTTAAATGCATTGCACTGCAGATGTCCTGCTTGATTTTTAATTAACATCAAAAGCAGATTTCTACATGTTATAGTCTAACATTTTAATTTTATTTTAAAAAGAAAGCCATTTAGGTGTAGCCAATAAAATACAGTGCATGCTAAGTCAAGTATATCTGCTTTATGTTTTTCAAAGAAATTGTTTTTCATCATCAAATCAGGGTATTATGCAAATAGGGGACATGATTAAAATAGAATTGTACCCGGTGGCCCAAAGAGAAGCTACTCTGTCAGAAATACAAATAAAAATTCAAAAGAACAAATTGAAGTTAAAAGGATAAAAAAAAAATGGCATTGTATAAAGCAATCCCATGAGCATATCAAATAGTTGGAATGTTAAGCTATTTCATCTACAAAAGAACATTGGGGGTGAGGGGGAACAGTAACTAAAGTTTTGTCCTAGTCAGAGATAACTAATGAAATAGTTTAAATATTATTCAACAGAGTAAATTACTGAAATAGTGCCTTTTTTCATTCTTTTAACTATTACTGCTCTGGCCCTTGATTCATATTGCTTTATTATTAACAGAAGAACGAAACTACAGTTGACCCTTGAGCAACATGTTTGAACTGTGCAGATACACTAATGAAGATTTCTTTACAGTATAATACTGTAAATGTATTTTTATTTCCTTAGGACTTTATTAATATTTTAGCATATAGTATTGTAAGAATATATTATATAATACATGTAACATATAAAATATGTGTTAATTGATTTTATATTTTTGGTAAGCCTTCAGGTTAACTGTAGACTATTAGTAGTAAAGATTTGGAGAGTAAAAAGTTACACGAGGACTTTTGTGTGAAAAGTCAGGACCTCTAGCCATTGTATGTTTAAGGATCACCTGTACAATGAACCATTTGAATAAATCAATGACCAAGTTCACTCATTCATTAATTTCATAAATATTTCTTGAACACTACTGTTTTCCAGGCCCGGTTCAAATTGCTGAGACAGAACAATCAATAAAATTGATGATATATCTCTTCTCATGAGACTCACTGTTTAATGGGGACAGATACAAAATAGTTTAAGCAGAATGAGAAATAAATATTTTGTCAGTTAAGGATAAATACCCTGATCCCCCTCCAAAATAGACAATGCTGAAGGCATAGAATGTAAAGGATTATTATTTTATAGGATATTGTTACTTTATTAATAATAACCACACTGATGAAGTAAAATTTGAGTTTCTGAGAATGAAGGATACAAAAAAGAAAGTCATGTCAATATTTGTGTGTTATGGCAGAATTTTGTTCCCAAAAGCTTATACTGAAGTTCTAACCCTCTGAATGTGTTCTTATTTGAAAATAATCTTTTTAGACATGACCAAATGAATATAAGGTCATTAGGATAAGCCCAGATCCAATATGGCCATGTCCTTAGAAGAACGGAAGACTGTGGGACAGGGGCAAGAATGCCATGTGACCATAGAGGCAGAGATTGAAGTGCTGCAGCTACACACCAAGGAAACCCAACAATTGCTGACAAACCACTAGAATCTTAGAAAAGACAGTGAAGTATGCTCCCTGAGAGTTTCAGAGAGAGCCTACTGCTGAGCAACCACTAGAATCTTAGAAAAGACAAGAAAGTATGCTCCTTGAGAGTTTCAGAGAGAGCCTGAACCTGCTGATACTGTTATTTTGGATTTCTAGACTCTGGCCTGTGAAACAAATTGTTGTTGTGTTAAGTTACCCAGTTTGTAGTACTTTGTTATGGTAACCCTGGGAAGGAAAGTACTACAGTGGGAGAAGATAATTAAAGATTAAAGAAACAGCAAGGGCAATGGGCAAGTTATAGATGTTCCAACAGAAAGATGAGTGCAGCTCAGGTAGAAAAGGATACAGAGAAGGCTGATAAACTGAGACCACTAATTCAATCAGTTTCTCTAATAACCAAAATTCTTCTGTAATTAAAAATTATCTATATTAGGGAGAAGATAACACTACTAAACAAAGTTGTATGCTGGTCTATAAATTTCAGTGTTTCAATTATTAAATGTGATAAAATGAAAGAGCACTAGGAAATTTAAGAAAAAAAAACTGTAAAAGTTGGAAATTATTAAATCTACAAGGAAATTAAAAGATATTATAAAATATTTTGAACTTTGGGTGTCTGGATGGCTTGGCTTGGTTAAGCATCCAACTTCTGGTTAGGTCATGATTTCACAGTTCTTGAGTTCAGGCCCTGCATGGGGCTCTGTGCTGACTGCTCGAAGCCCGGAAGCTGTTTTGGATTCTGTGTCTCCCTCTCTCTCTCTCTGTACCTCCCCTGCTCGTGCTCTGTCTCTCTTTCAAAAGTAAATGAACATAAAGATATATAAATAAATGTTTTGCAATAAAATTAAACCAACACACTAAAATATTACATGTGACAAAATTATCACATTTTACTAAAGAAAATTATAAAATTAAAGAAACGCACACATGCTATCCAGTTGAGTAGAGATATTGCTTACTGATACTGAGTTTTCCTTTGTTTCCTAGGAATATGACATGTATAAATTGGTTCAAAGTTTAAGCAAGTGACCCAAACAAGATTGCCTACAGAAACAGTGTCATACTTTATTCCATCAATAACAACATGTCTGTGACTAGTTGCTGAATATGCATACATTTAGGGATATGACTTTAGCTGTTTTTATTGTTAATATTTTTTCATCTAATTTATCATATGAAGTTCATCCCCTCTTTGTTAAAAAAAGCTCTAGGGGAAAAAATTAAACACTTATTGACCTTAAATTTGTTTCCTGCTTTATTTTTCATATTAGCTTGTGTCACTTACTTGTTTTGTGTAGTCTCCACTCACTAAATGGAGGAGGGAAGGGTTTACCCATTTTCTTCATTGTTGTATTTTCCTGTGCTTGAAGAAATTCTCCACTAATGCTAGTAAGATAATCTTAACAAATAGGTTTTAAAAGAATTCATGTTATGTGGTGCCTGGGTGGCTCAGTCAGTTAAGAGTCCTATTCTTGGTTCTGGCTCAGGTCATGATCTCATGGTTTCGTGAGTTTGAACCTTGCATGTGGCACAGCATGGAGCCTGCTTAGGATTTTCTTTCATCCTCTCTCTGCTCCTTCCCCACTCATGCTGCTCTCTCAAAATACTAAATAAACTTAAAAAAATCCAATTTATAACCTGTATTGTATCTGTGCATGTATTAGTATGTATATAAGGGAATACATTTATTTACATGTTAAGGTTGATTAGGAAATTGTAATAATAATTTCCTTAGATATTATTTGTCACCAGATATTGTTATCTATAGAAATTACACCCAGTCCCTTCTTTTAGGGTAAGAAATGAATCTATAAGACTTAAAATTGCATTTATAATGAACACTTACTTTACTAGCTTAACACAAAACTTTTCAGTCATAATATTTTGGAAGTTTTTGCAAAATTATGTTAGATGAAAGTTTCCAAAATTTTTATGTGCACAGAATAAGAAATATTATTGCATATGCCATTGGGAATGGTGACACTGATGAGTTAATAGGAATCATAAGAACATATTAATATTGAAAATTTATAGTCTGTGAACATTTCATATCTATCTTTCTATGTACTGCTTTTAATAGAACTCTATTTTCAATTTAAAAATGTTTTTCAATTTATTTGCAATATTTTCCCCAGCAAATAGCTATTCTGCCATATTTTCCTATTAATGTTTTTGTAATTGTCACATAAAGTATGAAAAACATAAAAATTAAACAAAATAATTGATAGAAATTATTTTATTCAAAACAAACTTAAGAAGAATCATTAAAGGAATTGAAATGAGTATTATTTTAGATTAATATAAAATAAAATAAGCAAAGGAATATTTCACAAAACTTTTATTATTTTGGATACTATATTTTCTTATATAATCCTTTTCTTGAATATAGCTTTTTTCTTGAATTTTTCAACTTCTATACTATACCTTATAAAAATAAAATTTTGACTTAGGTAATTTAAATGATTACATTTACCATTCACCTTATTATGTGTTACTTAAAAGCTTGAGGGGGGACTCTTAAAATATTTCAATACTCTGGAGAAAGTTTTCCATACACCAGAAAGATCTAAAGGAGTACTCAAAATAGATTCTATAATAAAGTACTAATTGTTTTGTTGTCTTTATATAAAGTTCTTCCTTTTAAACACTGTGCTTTAGCATGTTGATAATTTAAATGTTGTAGTCATATTAGAAGACAAGAAAAATTGGTTGCCTACAGAAACAGCGTCATACTTTATTCCATCAAAAACAGCAACATGTCTGTGACTAGTTGCTGAATATGCATAGATTTAGGGATATGACTTTAGCTGTTTTTATGGAATTTTTTCCTTCTCTCAGACTCAACATATTTTAAATGGCAACCAGTTCTGGAGGCTGGTAGTCCAAAATCAGGATGCCAGCATGGTTGGTTTTCTGTGAGAGCCTCTTTCCTGGTTGACAGAAGGTGACCTTATCGTATAGTCACATGGCAGAGAAAGAGCATGTGCAAAATGTCTTTAGTCTTTTCTTCTAATGGCACTAATCCCATTAAATGTCCTCTACTCTCTTGACCTCAGATAAATCTAATTCCCTCCTAAGGGCCCCAGCTCCAAATGTCTGAACACTGGAGGTCAGGGCTTCAATATGAGAATTTGGGGTGGACATAAACATTCTTTTGATAGCATTAAGTCAGCTCCATTTTTGCCCACCATTTTTAATCATTATAGTTTTATTATCCATTCAGAGACATCTATATAAGGATGACTTGATTGCTTCCGTTTTTGATGATTGAGAATACACCTTCAGTATGCAGTCATAGGTTTTTGTTTGTACATGATTTTTAAAATCATTTTGATGAATAACAGCAAGTTGGCTGAGTTGTTTGGTAAGCATATATGTAGGAACATATTAACCAGCAGACTTGTGTTGCTCAGACTTTGTACATTTCCTATAAGGGTCTGTTTTAATAACTGTATATTGCCTTGCTTCTATAAAAGGGTGGCAATCTCCTTATGTCTGCATCTCCCAGGAGCCTCCCACTCGCACTTCAGCCTACACTTAGCCTCCAGCAGTTTCTTGTTTAATGACCTTACCAGTCTGACAGTTCTGTCCTGGGACACAAATTCTTAGTTTCTGTGTCTGCCTGCTGGTACCTGTCTTTCCAGATTTGGAAGACTGTCCTGTGAACACATGCTCTTAGATTTCACCAAAAAAGGTCAATAATTTGATACCTGTTTTTTTTTCCCCTTGAAAGATGGGTACTTCTTTTTTTTTTCTTTTCCTTTTTCTACATGTTTATGAAGGAACCAGAAGCAATTTTTCCCTTTAATTATATCTACTGCGTCTCTCCCATGATTACAGATAGAACCCTCAAAGATTGGGCTTCTCTCAAGAAAAGGGATGAAAATTAAGTAGTGTGATAAAAATCAGAATATGGTTACTCACGTAGCAGGGCTTGGTCTGGAAAGGACATGAAAGACCTTTTGGAGTGATAAAAAATTTCAGTGTCTTGATTTGGGTATTATTAACACAGAATGTGCCTATGTACATATACCCTTAAGACCTGTGTACTTTTTATAAATTATGCCTCAATAAAAGTTATTTTAAAATATAGAATTAATTTTATTTTTTAATCATTATTCTACTGTGTCTGTTTTCAAATGAATTATGCAGAAGAAGCCTTACAAAAATAAGTCATGATTAGTAGATAGGAACTTCGTGTGAAGGAAATGGCATTGTGTTTTATTCTGCAACCCTAAATCAGAGGTCCAAAACTGGGAGAATAAAACATCAGTTGTTTTCTCCTCCTGCTACCTACAAGGGCAGGGCACAAGCTGCTGAATGCATGCAGCTGCCCTGATTAATGATCTAAATATTGAGAGGAGAAGGAGAGTAACATAAAATCTAATAATAATACAGGGTGCCTGGGCATCTCAGTCAATGATCTGACTCTTGATTTCAGCTCTGATCATGATCTTACAGTTCCTGAGTTCAAGTCCCACCTCTGGCTGTGAGCTGATTGTCTCCCTCTCTCTCTATCCCTCCTTCCTTCCCTCCCTTCCTCTTGGTCTCAAAGTAAATAAACATTATGAGAGAGAGCGAGAAAGAGACAGAGAGAGAGAGAGAGAGAGGGTGATTCAGTCGGTTAAGTGACCTACTCTTAATTCTGGCTCAGGTCATAATCTCACGGTCTAGAGATCCAGTCCTGCATTGCACTCTGTATTGACCATAGTGCTTGCTTGGGATTCTCTGTCTCTCCCTCTTTCTCTGCCCCTCCCCAACTCGTGTGTGTCCATGTGCACCCTCTCTTTCTCTAGAAATAAATGAATAAACATTAAAAAATGAACAGTAGACAAGATAGCAAACTAGTACATGCTACACACAGTCTGCAGAGACCTTCTTTATTAAATACATCAGTAATGTCAAATATTTTCATATTAACTTGATTATAAATTACTATTCTTATGATTAAAGGAATTCTGAAGCTGTGTTTGGATATTCAAAAGGGGAAATACTGTGTACTATTGTATTTACGGTATGTGGAGATATCTCCTTGTGGCACATTGTTGCTGACATATACTATAGACAGGCTTTTAACCATATTTTCAGTGTACTTAAACCTACTACCTATGTCATGGGCAGTTGCCTTTGTTTTCATTTAAAATACCTTTGAATGGGGAATATATTTACATGACTAACAAAATAATCTATAAATTTAAATGCCCCCCTTCACTAATAATCATTTTTTCATATTCTTGTAGTATTAATGTTTCTGGAAGCATAGAAATAAATCTTTACCTTTACTTTTTTTTAAGTTTTAATTTAGGGAGGCTCCTGGGTGGTTCAATTAAGCATATGGCTTCAGAGCAGATCATGATCTCACAGTTTGTGGGTATGAGCCCCACATTGGGCTCTGTGCTGACAGCTCAGAGCCTGGAGCCTGCTTCGGATTCTGTCTCCCCACTCTCTCTGTCCCTCCTCCTCCACTGGCACTCTGTAAAAAATAAACATTAAAAAATAAAAGGAAGTTTTTATTTAGGGACGCCTAGGTTGCTCAGTCAATTAAGCATCTGACTTTAGCTCAGGTCATGATCTGAAGGTTTGTGGGTTTGAGCCCTGTGTCGGTTATTGTGCTGACAGAGCCTGGAGCCTGCTCCCGATTCTGTGTTTCCCCTCTCTACCCTTTCTCTGCTTGTGGTCTCATTCTTTCTCAAAAATGAATAAACATTGAAAAAACTTTTTATTTAAATTCCTGTCAGTTAAAATGCAGAGTAATATTAAGTTTAGATGTATAATTTAGTGATTCAACACTCACAACACAGGGTGGTCACCACAATAAGTATAAGTATATACCTTAATGCCATCTCTTGTTTTTTATAATTGAAGTAGGACACTTGACACTTTTCCACATAGTTGTTTAACAGTTTATCTTGGAGAAAATTCCACATCTTCTATAGTGTCTTCATACTTTGTTTTTTGCGGTGCATATTACTACTTTTGTGGATATACCACAACTTATTTAATCAACTCTTTAATGCTACATATTTGAGTAGCTGAGAATATTTTGCTGTTTCAAAGTTAAAATGAATGAACTATACAAATATTGTTTCACGTGTATAAAAATTTCCATAAGATAAATCCCCAGACATAAAATTGCTGGGGAAAGCTGCACATACATGTGTAATGTTAATATATATTGGCAGTTCCCTTCCAGGAAGTGTGTGCCAGTGTACACTCTCAGCAGTAATATAGGAGATACTGTTTCCTAAGTCTCACAAAAAGAGGATGCTATCACCATTGAGTTTTTAAGGTGCCTGAATAAGCTATTGTATGATAGAGTAGTTAGCTTTATTTTTTATTGAGATTGAATTTATGTAGAGTAAAATGCATAAATCTTAAGTGTACAGCTTGTAGAGCTTTTATGTACGTATGTATGAATTTTCACATATCTTCATCATGTGAACACCACTCTTGTCAAAATATAATACAGTCCCAGCATCCTGGAAAGCTCCCTGATGCTACGCTCCAACTGTACTGCTTTAAGGACAACTGCTGTTCTGACTTCTACCATTTTGCATTTAACATAACTGGAATATAATAGCATTAGTGTTGTAATGCATCTGTCTTTTAACCCTCAGTATTATGTATGTGATATTTATTTATGGTATTGCGTATACCATAGTTTCCATTTATTTTCAATGCTGTGGTATCCCATTGCATGAATATGTCACAATTTATTTATCTAGTTGATAAATAAATACTGCTTGAAGCAGTTTCCATTCTTTGCTATTAAAAAACAATCTCTTAGACATGCTTTATCTCTATAGATCCACAATGTTTAATATGTTGATTTTCATAACCATTACATTGAAAACATTTTCTCACTCATATTTTATTTCTTCTTTGACCCATAGGTTATATAGATTTGTGTAGCTCTGTTTCTAAACCACTGGAGATTTTCCAGTTAGTTTTCTAATTTGCATTCTTAGTGTGATTGTGCATATTAAGAAAACATACACAGAAGCAACTTCAAAGTTTTGATATAAGTTACTACAGGTTTTATATTCGAACATGTTAATTTGACCATGCATCTGAAACGAATATATTTTGCAGATATTGATATGGTGTTCCACAAATCTCAAATACATTGACACTTAACCATGTTATTTAAATTTCTGTTTTTAATGATCTTTTTGTTTGCTTGTTTTATCAGTTTTTAAGAGAGGTCTGTTAAAATAATTATTGTGTATTTTTCCCCAGGATTTTTATGTGAAATCTTCATTAAAAAATACTATTATGAAGTGTATAACATTTAGAATTATTGTATATTCTTTTAGAGGATATATTTTGAATCATAATAATACATCTCTTTATTTTTTTGCCTCAAATTTTATCTAATATTTAGATACCCATCTTTGTCATCATTTTGTTAATATTTACATAAAAAATCTTTTTTTCTGAATATTTATTTTCAGGCTTTGTGTATCCTAATATATATGGGAGTATTCTATAAATGGCATGTGTGTTTATAAATACAAAAAAACGTAGGTCACTTTCTCATTAATAGTCTGAAAATGTATGCAGTTTAGGAAGAGTTTAGAAAATTTGCATAGATTTATATTTACATGTATTATCTTGCTGCTTGTTTTCTATATTTTCCATATGATCTTTGTTATTTTTCTTTTCATATTTTTGTCTTATAATATTTATTTCTACTGTTATATTTAAATTATCATTTTTTCTGTGTACATTGAATATAATTGTTCTAATGTGTATCCTGGAAAATTTATTTATTTGATTATGAATGAACTGAACAATATTTTCATAGATTTAAGATATTGACCCTTTTTGTGTGTATAAAATGTTCATATTCCTCAGCCATTTTGGGGTTAACTTGTAGGCTATTTTCTTTTTTAAGTTTTTATTTAAACTCTTTTCAGTTAACATAAAAATTTGTAAAATTGGTTTCATGTGAAGAATTTAGTGATTCATCACTACATGTAGCTTCCATATAACATGAACTACATATAACTTATGCTCTTCACAAGTGCCCTCCTTAAAACCCATCACCCATTTAGGGGATCACCCATCCCCAACCCACTTCCCTCCAATAACCTTCACTTTGTTCTCTATCATTAAGTCTCCTATGGTTTGTTCCCTTTCCCCCCACCCAAGTTTGTTTGTTTTTATATATATAATACGGAAAACGCGGAAATGTCCATCAACTACCATTCATCAGTTGATGGGCATTTGGGCTCTTTCCATAGTTTGGTAATTTTTGATAATGTTTCTGTAAACATCAGGGTCCATATGCAGCTATAAATCAGTATTTTTGATCCTTTGGATGAATACCTCATACTGCAATTGCTAGATAGTTGCTAGACAGTAGGGTAGTTCTATTTTTAACTTTCTGAAGATCCTCCATTCTGCAGAATGGCTGCACCAGTTTGCATTCCCACCAACAGTGTATGAGGAGACAGTTCCCCTTTCTCTGCATCCTTGCTAGTATCTGGTGTCTTTTGTGTTATTAATATTAGCCATTCTGACAGGTGGGAGGTAGTATCTGATTGTGGTTTTGGTTTGTATTTCCCTGACAGTGATTGATGTTGAGCATATTTTCATGTATCTGTTAGCCATCTAAATATCTTCTTTGGAAAAAGTCTATCCATGTCTTCTGCCCATTTCTTAACAGGCTTGTTTATTTTGGGGGTGTTCAGTTTGAGAAGTTGCTTATATATTTTTGATACTAACCCTTTATCAGATATGACATTGGCAAATTCCTTCTCTCATTCCATTGGTTGTTTTTTAGTTTTGAGTTTTTCCTTTCCTACACAGAAGTTTTTTATCTTGACAAAGTCCCAATAGTTCATGTTTGCTTCTTTTTCCTTGCCTTAAGGAGACATGTCTAGTAAGAAGTTGCTCCAGCTGAGGTCAGAAAGGTTGCTGCCTGTGTTCTTCTCTGGGATTTTGATGGTTTCCTGTCTCACATTCAGGATTTTTATCCATTTCTCCTCTGGGATTTTGATAGTTTCCTGTCTCACATTCAGGTCTTTCTTTCTTCCATTTTGAATTTATTTTGGTGATTGGTGGAAGAAAGTGGTCCAGTTTCATTCTTCTGCATGTTGTCCAGTTTTCCAAACACCATTTATTGAAGAGACTGTCTTTTATCCATTGGATATTTATTCCTGCTCTGGTGAAGATTAGTTAACCATGTAGATGTGGTTCCATTTCTGTGTTTTCTGTTTTGTCCCATTGATTTATATTTCTGTTTTTGTACTAGTACCATACTATCCTGATCACTGTAGCTTTGTAACATAACTTGAAGTCTGGAATCCTGTTGTCTTCAGCTTTGCTTTTCTTTTTCCAGATTGCTTTGGCTATTTTTGGTCTTTTTTGGTTCTATACAAATTTTAGGATTGTTTTTTCTAACTCTATGAAAAATGCTCTTGATGTTTTGATAGGGATTGCACTAAATGAATAGATTTTGGGGGGAAGTATAGACATTTTAACAATGTTTGTTCTTCCAGTCCATGAGCATGGAAGGTGTTTCCATTTCTTTGTCTCCTCTTCAATTTATTTCATAAATATTCTATAGTTTTAGGAACATATTTTACCTCTTTGGTTAGGTTTATTCCTAGATATCATATTGTTTTAGGTGGAATTGTTAATGAGATTGATTCCTTGTTTTTATTTTCTGCTGCTTCATTATTGGTTTATAGAAATTCAGCAGATTTCTGTAATTGATTTTATATCCTGAAACTTTTCTGAATCTATATTAGTTTTAGCAATCTTTTTGGTTGAGTCTTTTGGGTTTTCTATATAGCGTTGAATCATGTCAACTGCAAATAGTGAAATTTTGACTTCTTCCTTGCCCACTTGGATGCCTTTTTATTTATTTTTGATATCTGATTGTTGAGGCTAAGATTTCCAGTACTGTTTTAAATAACTGCGGTGTGAGTGGACGTCCTTCCATTGTTCCTGATAATAAAGGAAAAGCACTTAGTTTTTCCTCATTGGGATACTAGAAGACGTTTGTCTTTCATATATGGCCTTTATGATGTTCAAGTATGTTCCCTCTAACCCTACTATTTGAGGATTTTAATAAAAATTTGATACTGTATTTTGTCAGATGCTTTTTTAAATCTATTGACAGAATCTAATGATTCTTATCTATTTTATTAATATGCTTATTATGCTGATTGATTTGTGAACATTGAACCATGCCTAGAGCCCAGGAATAAAGCTTAGTTGATCATGGTGAATGATGCTTTTAATGTAATGTTGGATTCAATTTACTAGTATTTTGTTGAGAATTATTGCATCCATGTTTATCAGGGATATTGGCCTGCATTTCTTTGTTTTTTAGTGGGATCGTTGTTTTTGCAGTTGAGGAGATGCTGGCCTCATAGAATGAGTTTGGAAGTTTTCCTTCCACTTCTGTGTTTTTGGAACAGTTTGAGCAGAATAGATATTATCTTTTTTTTTTTTTTTAACTGGTAGAATTGCTTTGGGAAGCTATCTGGCCTTGGACTTCTGTTAGGATATTTTTGATTGTTAATCAAATTTCTTTGCTGTTTATGGGTCTGTTCAAATTTTCTATTTCTTCCTGCTTCAGTTTTGGTAGTTTTCATGCTTCTAGGAATTTATCCATGTCTTCCAGATTGCCTAATTTGTTGGCATAGTTTTTTAAAAATAATATTCCCTTACTGTATTTTGTAATATTGTAATATTTTCTCTTATTTGTATATCTGTGGTGTTGGTTGTGATCTCTACTTTTTCATTTGTGTTTTTATTTATTTGGATCATTTCTGTTTTCTTTTTGATACGTCTGGCTAGGACGTTATGAATTTTATTAATTCTTTCAGAGAACCAGCTCTTAGTTTCTTTGATCTGTTCTACTGTGTTTTGTTTATTTGTGTTTTTGTTTCTGTAGCTTTTATTTCTTTTCTAATCTCTATTACCCTTCTGCTAGCTTTGGCTCTGTTTGCTGGGATTTTTTTGTTTGTTTTGTTTTGTTTCTAATCCCTATAGGTGTAATGTTATTAGGTTGCATATTTGAGACTTTTCTTGCTTCTTGATGTAGATCTGTACTTCCTTCTTAGGACTGCTTTGATTCATCCCAAAAGTTTTGTACTATCGTGTTTTCATTATCATTTATTCCAGTGTATTTTTCAGTTCTTCTTCAATTTCCTGGTTACTCATTCATATTTTAGTAGGAATTTCTTTAAATTCCATGTATTTTTTTCCTTTCCAAATTTTTTATTGGGGTTGACTTCACTTTGCAGTGTTGTGGTTTGAAATATGTGTAATCTTAATCTTTTTGTAATCCTTGAGGACTGAATTGTGATCCAGTATGTAATCTATTTTGGAGAATGTTCCATGTGTCTTCAAATAGAATGTGAGAGTGCCTGTGTGGCTCAGTCAGTTAATTGTCTGGCTCAGGTCATGATCTCACAGTTTGTGAGTTCAGTACCACACTTGGCTCACTGCTGTCAGCATGGAGCCTGATTTTACACCTTGCCCCTGCTCACACTCTCTCCCTTCTCTCAAAGATAAACAAACATTAAAAATAATTTCAAAGAATGTGTATTCTGCTGCTTTAGAATGAAATGTTCTGTGTATATCTGTTATGTCCATCTTGTACAGTGGCCATTGTTTCCTGGTTGATTTTCTGCTTAACTTTAACCTGGGTGTTCCCTGCTATTGTTATATTATTATCAATGAATTTCTTTATATTTGTTTTTAATTGATTTATATATTTGGGTTCTTTCAGGTTGGGGCCGTAAATATTTACAATTGTTAGATTTTCATGATGGATAGACCCCTTTATTGTGTTATGATGCCCTTCTTCATCTCTTGTTGCAGTCTTGGATTTAAAATCTAGTTTTTCTGATATAAGTATTGCTACTCTGTCTTCTTTTTGAGATCCATTAGCATGACAGATGGTTCTCCATGCCCTCAATTACAATGTACACTTTAGACATTTTTTTAAATTTTATAAAATATCTTTATGAGGGGCACAACACCTTTTGCCCTGATATTAGTCTTTAAAGAGTTTTTTTTCTTGCAGTTTTTGCAGTTGAATTTTAAATTTTATAAAGGGAAGTATAAATTTGCATGTAGTTATAAGTTATAATACAAGATGCTCTTATAAACCTTTTATCCTGTTTCCCTAATGGTAATATCTTCCAAACTAAATGCAATGTCATAACCAGAATATTTACTTTGATACGTCTGCATACTTTATTTAGATTTCCTTAGTTTAATATATACTCTGTGTGTGTGTGTGTGTGTGTGTGTGTGTGTGTTTAATTTATGCAACTTTATCACATTTATAGATTCAGGTATGTATCACTACAATCAGGATATTGCAAAATTCTATTACTGCAAAGATCCCTCCTGTATTGTTTTTATAACCACACAAAATAATCTTATGTTTCATCTAAATTCACCTAAGTTGAATGTGTCCAATGGACTTTCTTTCCTTCTTTCTTTTCGTTTCATTTCCTTCCTTCCTTCCTTCCTTCCTTCCTTCCTTCCTTCCTTCCTTCCTTCCTTCCCTCCTTCTTTCCTTCCCTCTTTTCTCTTCCCTTCCCTTCTCTTCTCTTCTGTCTCTCTCTCTTTCTCTCTTTCCACTCTCTTTTTGCTGAATAGACTTTCATAGTATATATGATTTTACCATAGGTTGTATAATCATTTTACCATTAAAAAACAACTAGGTTGTTTCCAGTTTTTGCCTTTTACAAATAAAACTGCTATGAACATCCATGCCCAGGTTTTGTGTATTTTTTTCATTCTCTTGGATAAATACTTACATATGCAATCATTGATTCACGAAATAACTATCTTTATTTTTATGAGAAACTTCCAAATTGTTTTCTGGAGTAGCAGTACATTTTACATTCTTAGCAATGCATAAGTGATGTGTTTTCTCCTCATTCTTATTGCATTTTAGTGCTGTCATTATTTAGTATGGGCACTGAAGAGAATCAAGCCAAAAGGTACTTCCCTAATAATTTGGAAATGAGTGGGGTCTATAAAATAAAAGCATGAGGAAACATATATAACAATTAGAGTCTAGTTGATAAAGTTGTCTTCAGTAGAGTTATGAGTTAGCAATTCTGGATCAAACTATATGTGAATGTTTTAATTAAACAATTAAATAAATGAATAGTACAAGTTCAGCTATCCAGGATCCCCATGTTGGAGTGGGACAGATTAAAGATAAGCAAGAGAAGGAGGCTAAAATGATCTTTATGGTAATGGATTAGAGTAGATGGATGGCATCAGTTTGAAGTCATATATATAGTTTAATATAGTTACAGATGACCACATATAAAAATACATGTACATTATATATACAAAGTAGTATACACATATTTATTTTCTCAGCTGAAAAAGGTTAGAGAAACAATGCTATCCCAAGATCAACACGCACAACTAACACTCAGAAGATGGTCTAATACCATTCTTTAATAAAGGAAATCAAGGGTCCTTGGAGAAATTGCTGGTTCTAGCACTGGGGCAGGAAACATAAAAGATGAGCCTGGCACATCATATGCCACAAAGAAAAGCAATTATCAAAGAAAAATTACAAGAATGGGTGTATGTCAAAGAGACATAGAAACCAAATGAAAGTGATTGCAGTGACCAAAACCAGAAGTAATTTAAGCAACAAAATAAGTATAATTGAACCTCAAACAGTTGATCAAAAATTAACAACAGTGACACTCAGGCTCTGTTTTTGTGTGTGCCTGGAAAGGCACCCTTGAAAGAATATTTGAATAAAACAATACTAGCACATTTCTGTCAAAGAAAAAAAGCAGCATTTTTTAAATTTTTAATAATATCCATCTAAATTCTACCTGATAAAATTGACTTGATGGCTTTTTTACAATGCACCACTAATGTAATTACTATACTGTGTGTAAATATACAACGCCACCAAAATCATACCAGTGAAGACCTATTACAACTTTCTACTTTCATCTTTTATCTACCCCAACCTATAGGAGCAGGGATTGTATTAGTGTTCTTGGCAATGATGTTTTTTGTTGTTGTTTTGTTGTTGTTGTTTGGGTTTATTTTGTTGTTGTTGTTTGAGAGAATGAGAGGCCGAGGAGAGGGTCAGAGAAAACCTTAAGAACCACATTGGGCGTGGAGTCTGATTGGGACTGTATCTCACGACCATGAGATCATGACTGTAAGATCATGACCTGAGCCGAAATCAAGAGTCTGGATGCTTAACCAGCCAGCAGAGCCACTCATGAGCCTCAAACAATAACGCTTTTAAAGTATCTTTAAAATTAGAAAAATATATTTTATAGATAAATCCAGCAGGAATCTTGAAATAAAATATTATACTACACTAGGTAACTTTATATATTTTAGAGGAAGCTTATTCTTATTTTTTTAAGTCATTAGATTCCACGCCCAACATGGGGCTTGAAGTCATAACACTGAGATCAACATTTGTGTGTTCGGCTGCCTGAACCAATCAGGCACCCTATATGCAGCTTATTCTAGAACAAAATAAATTATCATATACAATAAACCTAGATTTGAAAGTCCAGGAGAGTCTTGATAGCAATTTTAAGGATAAGTAAATAGGAGAAAGCACTCCAATTTACTTTAAAGACCATTTAGTCAGGGGCACCTGGGTGGCCCAGGTGGTTAAGTGTCTGGCTTAGGCTCAGGTCATGATCTCCTGGTTCGTGGGTTCGAGCCCCGCATCGGGCTCTGTGCTGACAGTTCAGAGCCTGGAGCCTGCTTCAGATTCTGTATCTCCCTCTCTCTCTCTGACCCTCCTCTGCTAGTGCTGTCTCTCTCTGTCTCAAAGATAAATAAAAACCTTAAAAATT
>NC_043703.1:25116754-25123039 GCF_006229205.1 Suricata suricatta | reverse complement strand
TCAAAGGTAAATGTCTAATATTTTCCAAGAAAATAGTTGATCCATAAAATAGTTCTGTTATACATGTGAATTATGTCTTCCAGAAAACTGATACCATTTAACTGTTTGTGTCATATGTGTTGCTAAGACACCTGAATTGGCTTCTTTAACTCAAATGTCACCCAGGCCAAAGTCTAAAAACCTGATTACATTATTAGCCTGGTAACTGGTTCTCTTGTAATAATACAGCAAAATAATGCTTTGCTTACATACCACTTACCCATGTAGACTGGTATATTTGTCCTATTACATGCTGAAATAGATAAAAAGAAAAAAACCCCAACATGTTAAGAGGTAAGGGGAGATAAGTTATACCTATTTTAATTAACCTATTTAGTGAAGAATCCTCAGGAAATTGGTAAAAGGCCATCTAGATATGTTTGACAGCATTTTTATTTGATCAACAAGTGCAAAGACTGTGACCATGGTTGTTGTTTTGAGAAGTATCTAGTAGATCAGTGAATATGAAGAAATTGAGTAAGGGGTAGAGTGGCACAAGGTAACCCATGTCATATAACTAGTAATATGGATTTAACTCTGATTTTAGAAGGAACCCATTAGAACATTTTGAGCAGAGGAATTAATGATACGATGTGTTTTTAAAAAAAGGTATTTTGAAGGCACTGTGAAATATGTTTCTGCTCTCTCTCTGTCTTTGTCCCTCTGTCTATATAAAAATATATGTATTCTTGTATTTATATACACACATATAATACACACATACATATATAGTATTATATATACAAACCCATATATATGTATTATATATACTTTTATATACACAGAACACATACATATATAAAACATATATATGTGTATATATATAATTTTTAAAAATATAATTGATGGTTTGTTTTTAAGATAAATATTCTGAATCTATGGCAATATAAATGTTCATAATAAACACAAGTTACTTCAACTAAGTGAAATAATAAGTGATTAAATGAATGAATGAACAAGTGAGTGAATGAACAAATAGATTAACTGATGAGTGATTTGGAGAGTATGTTCATATAATATAAATATTTGTGACACAGATAAGCGCAAGATACATTATGTTGTAGTTTAGTCAAGTATCACTAGGCAATTAGTTTGAAAGAATAATTTGCCTAATTTACATACATTTGCACTTGGAGTTTAGGAGAGGCTAAGTATTAACACAAAACAATTAGTATGCTGAATTTGTTTTCAGAGTCAATATTTACTGCTGAACACAAATTAAGTCACATTTTAAACTAAGACATTCTGTCATGTGCTTAATAAGAAATTCTCCAACAGTTGTTTATGTGTTCTTACTTTAATATAGCTGGATGAACTGAAGTGATGTACTATATTTGAAAACCTTTACTATGTCTTGTGACTGAACTGACCTTGGTCTTTACCCACTACTATAAATGAGCAAATAAAGTGTACTACTTATTTCTTTTGAAGCATTCATTTGGTTATACCTGATTTAATCAAACTTCATCTTCTAATTTTCCTCCCTATATACATAGTAAATAGTAGATTAAATTACACACTTATAATTACAAATATAGACATTTTCAATACACATTTATCATAAATTTATTACCAACTACAGAAACAAACATTTTTAATCAACTATTTAATTATAAATATACTTGTGATATCAGTTTAGCATTTAAATATATTGCTTTGCTTTTATGTTACTATACACTACAGTGTAAACCCATAGAAAAAATGCTAATGTTTTTGGCCTTTATATCTTGTACATCTGTGAATTGCTTGATTTAAGCTAGTAGCTCAGTAAACTTTTAATACTTTTATTGTAATGTTCAAATTCTATGACATTCATCTCTTTCAATTTTACAACACGATGGAATTTTGGTATTTTTACAGAGTTATAAAACCATCTCCACAATCTAAGTTTAGAATATTTCCATAATCTTAAAATGAAAACTTGTGACAATTCCATTCCCTATCCATTCCTACCCTCAGTAATAGGAAGACATTATATTCTATTATTATAGAATTGACTTTTTTGGTTATTTAATATAATGGAATTTAATAATAATGCTTTTTGTGCATCATACTTCTTTTACTGGGCAAAATATTTTTGAGGTTTGTGCATGTTGTCAAATGTATTAGTTCTTCATTCCTACCTATTGCCAAATACTATCTGTACCACATTTGTTTATCATCAGTTGATGAACCTTTATATTGTTTCCACTTTGGGCTATTATGAATAATGTTGCTATGAACATTGTAGCACAAAGCTTTGTGTGGACATATGTTTCATTTTTCTTGGATAGATATGTAGTAATGGAATACTTGGTCATATGGCATATCTATTTTTAACAAATTAAGAAATTGTCTTGGTATTTTTTAAGTTTATTTATTTATTTTTGAGACAGAGAGAGAGAGATTGAGAGAGAGAGAGAGTGAGTGAGAGTGAGAGAAGTGGGGAAGGGGCAGGGGGAAAGGGAGACAGAATCTGAAGGAGGTTCCAGGCTCTGAGATGTCAGCACAGAAGCACAGAGCCTGGTGCAGGACTCAAACCCACGAACTGCAAGATTATGACTTGAGCAGAAGTTAGATGCTTAACTGACTGAGCTACCCAGGAGCCCCCAATAAATTATCTTAGAATTTTTTAACTAATTTCACTCACTATTCTACTTCCCACTACCAATGTTTAAGATTCCCATTTTATGCATTTTCACCAATACTTGTTACTGTTGGTCTGTTCATTATAAAAACCCTCAGCAAAGTGGGAGAAGGAATCTTTTTCAAAATTATAATGAGCATCTATGAAGAATCTGACAGTGCCAGTATACACGCAAGAACATGGCTAGAATATTCTCTCTAATTATTTCTATTAATCATTTTACTAAAGATCCAGTATGGAAGTGTAATAAGTGAAAAAAAAAAGAGATTAAGGCATTCAATGTAAAGGAAAAAGTGAATATCTTTACATTCAGATGAAATTATCATTTATGTAGAAAGTCTTGTGGAAGACAAAAAAGTTAAAGCAACCAGAAAGTGAGTTCAGCAATTTTGCACAATGTTTATATATTCAACATAGAAAAATAAAATTAATTTGTATAAGTCATCAGTGAAGAGTCAAAATTTGGAATTTAGAAAATAGCATCAAATTTTGAAGTATTCAAGGAAAAATCTGTGAAAAGATATGCAAGAATTCTACTCTGAAAATTATAAAACATTGATTAGAAATATTAAAGGACACAAATAAATATACTGTGTTTATGATCAAAGGATTCTATGTTGCAAATATGTCAATTCTCCCAAAATTAGTCTATAGATTTAACACCATTCCAATAAAACATTTTATTACTGTTTTTCCTCTTTTGGGGGAGAAGTTAACAAACTAATTTAAAAATTCATTTAAAATTTATGAAATCTAGAACAGCCAGAACAAATTTGGAAAAGAAAATCCATGTTGGAGAACTATGATATTAAGATGAGTTTTAAATCTACAACAATCAAGATGATATGGTATTGGCATAATAGAAAAATTGTCAATGGAATAGCAAAGACAGCCTACAGAGAGATCCATACATACATATTAAACTGATTTTTTTGAGAAATTTCAAAAGCAATTCAGATGAGAATGAGTAGTGTTTTGTACAAATACCAGCAGAAAAATTTGATATCTACATGCAAAAACACATTCATGCATAGGTATTTCCAATCCTTAAACATATACAAATATTTTCTCAAATGTAACAGAGAACTCACTATAAAATTTTAAACTGTAAAATGTCTAGAAGAAATCATAGGACATAATCTTTCTGACATTGAATTAAACAGGAATCTCTTAGGTATGAAAAAGTACAATTTCTATAAAGATAATTAACTGAACTTCATCAAATTAAAAGCTGCTTCTCTTTGAAAGACATTTTTAAGACCGTGGACACACAAGCAGTTGACTTAGGAGAAAATATTTTCAAGTCACATACTTGATATAAGTTTTAACCAGGATTTATAAAGAACTCTCAAAGATCAATAGAAAGAAATGTGAAAACACAATTAAAAATCCATAAAAATTGAACAGAAAACAGTGAACAAATATTATTATAGAATAAATACAAATGGCAAATAAGCTCAAGAAATGTTAGATTACAAATATCATTGGAATTTTAACAATCTGAAACTTTCTGAATTACTTTCTGAAGAAAGTGTTTTAAAATATAATTTACATAAGTGTTTTTTTTAATGTTTATTCATTTTTGAGAGAGGGAGTGAGAGGAAGAGAGAGGGAGAGAGAGAGACAGTGTGTGAGCTGGGGGAGGACAGAGAGAGAGGGAGACCCAGAATCTAATGTAGGCTCCAGGCTATTAGCTGTCAACACAGAGCCCAACTCTAGGCTCAAAACACAAACCACAGGATCATGACCTGAAGTTAGACAGTTAACCAACTGAGCCACCCAGGTTCCCTCCATGACTTTTTAGAAATAATTTTGGTAAGCTTTTATCTTAACATTATTCTTCAGAATTTTTGTACTGTTTCTATATATTATTTCCTTTGTATACGTTTTGATAATTTATATTTTTAAAAATGCCATCACTTATGCTGTTTTGCAAGTTTCTGAGCACAGAGTTCTATGGTTTATTCTCTTTAGTTAAAAAAAAATTACAGTTAACAGCCCCTATTCAACTCTTTATTTTCTGTACTTTCTAGACAATCAGTATATCCAAATAATTTTGTTAGCATTTTAGTACTTTAAAAAATTTTTTTATGTTTATTTCTTTTTATTTTTGAGAGAGAGAGACAGAACATGAACAGGCGAGGGGCCAAGAGAGAGGGGTCACAGATTCCAAAGCAGGCTCCAGGCTCTGATCTCTCAGCACAAAACCGGATGTGGAACTTGAATCCAGGAGCTGTGAGATCATGATCTGAGCCAAAGTTGTATACTTAACTGACTGAGCCACCCAGGTGCACAGTATTTTAGTAATAAAAAAAAAGCATCTTATATATACTTCAAAGTCATTATTTTATGATAAATTTAGTGATATTTTTAAATTCTAATATGTGACATACATTGTGGAAAAAACACACTTTCTCTTAAAAGTATATCACAGTATATTCTTATCTATAAATTAACAATTGTAGAACTTTCATTTTCTTTTAATAAAACATGACCAAGGTAGTGTCTTCCTATAAACAAAGGCAACTCCAATGGGAATTATTCAGGGATATCTAAATATCTCAGACTTCCTATTTTTATTTTAAAAATCAAGGGACTTTATTTTTTAGTGAACAAGTTTTCAGGTGTGTATCCATTGAAAAATTTAGGTTGATATGATATTTATCAAGATATTGTCCTTAATAACATATTGCAGAGTTTTTTAAAACAGTATTCAGTATTTTAAAAAACACTCTTTCAAATGAGTCATAACAATTTTGGAAGGGAATTGTCAGCAATAAGCGCCTTAGGAATAAGTTTTGGATCATGTGCTATTTCAGAGTTAATGAAACACACTTATGAGACAGACCAAAATATACCAATTACAATACTGGGAAAATTCATTTTGCAAATTGCAATCAAAATACTATTTTTTTCTCCTTTCCTTTTTATCATTGGCCTGCAAACTAACAGAATATCCTCATCAACGTGTATTCCAATATATTATACTTATTTAAGGCTTATAACACTTATGATTTTAAAATTCATCTTGAATGATATCTCTATTTCATCTTTTCATTAACATCTCAATTAATTTGTCATAAGGAGAAAATAGTTTCTTGGAATGCTTATAATTATTTTTTCTTAACATCAGATTGTGCTGTAATCCAAATAGGTCTAACAGGAAATTTTCAGAATGATCTAGCTTCAAGAAAAGCAAGAAGTTAGTAGTGCTTAAGAAAAATTGATTCAGTATCTAATGGATAGTTGATACCTGTCACAACACAGCATTTTATATACTGTTAAGTGAAACTGCAATACAAACTAAGTTTATTTTGGGAGTGTTTCTGTATCATTGGATTTAATGAAATGTTTAGAGGTGCAGTAGGCATGACTTTGAGTAGATAATGAAAGAAAATGCAGAATGCTAATTGATTCATGATGTGGTTTCATCTTAGCTTGGGCAAACCATGCAGTATTTAATATATAGTAGCAGAATATTTACTATTGAAGCTTGAAAAGATGTGAGTTCTTTGTGTGCAATCTTTCATTTATGCATGTGAGAGGGTTTTTTAAAAAAATATTTTTACATTGTAGTACTTGTTTTCCTTGTTGGGGTGTTTGCTTATTTAATACATTCC
>NC_043703.1:25091646-25116654 GCF_006229205.1 Suricata suricatta | reverse complement strand
AAAAAAAAATCCTAGAATAATCCATTACAGCAAGGTTGCAAGATAAAAAAATAAATAAAATAAAAGGAAGTACTGAAAATGTTCTTTACTTAAAAAATATATATATACTCTAAGAGGAAAGGGTGTTTCAGGCAGAAAAGAATGGTAGTCACAACAGTATCTAAAATTGCTTAGACATTAGACTAACTTATTCTGTCTGTGTTTCATCAGGAAACTTAACTTTTTGTGAAAATTCAGACAATTTTCCTAAAATTATCCCATCTCTAAACAGCCTATTTAGTTCATAAAGTGATATGTACTGGGCAGTTGATAAAAAAGTTACATCAAAGAGAGTTTTGGCATATTATTTTATTCCTAGTTGTTAATAGGGCAGAGGGCCATAAACCACTTAGGTCATAGTAGTCATTGTTGTCAGTAGGTGGTAATGTGAATAAAGTTCAAACTTTCAACTGTTTCATGAAAATATGAAGTTGCATTTCTTTAAATAAATTAAATTATCATTTGTCAGCTATTGCCAACTATGTATCAAAATCGTCAGCCATGAATAAAAGTATCACACATTTTACTATAAGTTTTAACACCTGTATTCAATGCAGCATGCCTAGACATGAGTATGCTTTTGTGATTTTGAGGTAGGAATGGACTCCATTGACCTTATCCTATTTTAAAATCAAAACATGTATTGCAACTTAACACCATCAAGAAACATTTAAAGGCCTTAAATAACATGTTTTTGAAGAGTGAATGAATTCCAGTGAAAGAGCCTGAGTAATTGAATCTGAATTGACTGGTTTTATTGGTTAGGGAAAAAATAGTTTATTATGACAACTCAATTTAAAATTGTCTAGTTAAATGTAATGAGAGAATTTCAATTAAAGACTCTCTAGCTTATTGCAGCTTTGTAAAAAATCCTTTAGGCTAAAACTTGATGGATGTTTTTGGTGAATTTGTTAATTTACTGTTCTTCAATTTAACAAAGCAATATATTAATGAATATTAGCAATTTCAGTTTAAGAACCAAACTTTAAATGACAGATTTAAAGGAATAGTTTCCACATGCTTTCTTCTTCTAACTTCTCTCCATCAAAGCTAAGCAATATCTCAAGACTGAATTGCCAAGAAAAATATTATGTTAAAAGAATGAAAGCCTTGAGATGGAGAGTAAAATAATTCAGTCCCTTTTAAAACAGGCAGTATTTCAGAGCCATCAAATCTAAGAAAAACTACAGTGATCTATGATGTAAAATTAGCCTAATTCCATGTGAACATGAACAGTATTTTCTCACTTTCCTGAATAGGTCATTATTTTGAAGTTAATAATTTTAAAATTCCCAAGATTACTATAGAAATTGATTTTTCCCCCTTAAGATCCTTTTTTGAAAGAAAATGATTCATGTATAATGATACTTGTACTCCTGTCAGGTCCTTTAATGTTATGAGGAATTCATTCTTCAGTGTATTTAGTAGGTTCTATTTAATGTAGAAATTCTTCAGTTATAAATGGAAGCTTAAGCAAGTCTTGTCTTCTCAACTCTCTGAAGTTTTTGGAAATTTTTCCTTGCTAGTGTGTGATTTTTTTTCCTTATAGAACAGTCCCTATTATTTCTTTTCAACAATAACTGGATTTGATTCTAAAATGTCATGAAAACAAAATTTAGTTATATTACCTGAAAAAGAGATGATGCCACATTTTGTACAAAATCAGCTACATGTATTCATAATTGGTCTTGCCTTTATTTCTGCAGTCAGGCTGCAATAGAATAGCATGTTGGAATTCCTCTCTAAACTACATATTTAGGGGCAATTGGGTGGCTCAGTTGTTTAAATATATAACCCTTGATTTTAGCTAATGTTATAATCTTGCAGTTCGTGACATGGAGCCCCATGCTGAGCTCATGCTAATAGGACAAAGCCTGTTGGGGATTCTTTCCCTCTCTCTCTGCCCCTCCTCCACTCCTGTGTGCACATGTGCTCTCTCTCTTGTCTCTTAAAATAAATATGAAAAAGCATTTTTAAAGCCCATATCTTTCAGCATAATCTCATAATTTTTATTTAGAACTCCATTTAATCATACTTGAGACTTCTTAAAAGATGTGACTTATTTTACTATATGTGATTTCAATAATATCATCATTTTAGAAAACAAAAGAAATGCTAACCTGTTATCCATAATATTAACTTATCCACATTTTTACTTAATCCATTGGATTTTATAAAAATTTTTCAGAAAAATAATGTATGACTTTAATTTTTTTGTATTAATATATTTTTATTTGTTTGTTTATTTATTTATTTGCTGGTTTGTTTGTTTCAGTGCAGCATTCCAACATATTCAAAACATGATGACAGGTAGCAGTATCCTTTCTCTGTTTTCATTTAATGCATTTAGAATTTCTAAAATTTAACTTGATATATTAAGGAGCTGGCTCAACAGCACATTTCACTATACTATCCTAAATGTCATTCTGCTTAAAACCTAAAGCTTTATTGTTGAATGAATAGATATTTGGGCACAATTTTAACCACATCCTCTTAATAACTTTTGTGTATCTTCTATTTATCTATCATCTACCTATCATTTATTTTTCTAGCCATCTATTTTTTGAATGGGAATAAGATTATATCACAATAATTTGCTAGTGAGATAGGTGGATTATGTTCAATAAAACATTCCATTTAATAAACCAATTATCCATTCAATTAATAATTTATAAAAACTCACAAATACACTGAAAGAGAGAAGAAAACCCTGCTAGAAATTAGAAATATTGAAGAACCCTCATTATTGATATAAGGTATCCTATAGAGAATGGGTAGAAATAAACATTGATAGTAAATTCCATTTGACAGACTTAATTTCTAAGATATTACAATTGGTAATATGAACATTTTATGGAAGATCAATGTATAGTATAATTCTTTCTAAGGAAACAGGAATATAAAACTATATTTTTTTCAACCTAGCAAGCAAAATTCAACTAAATAATATTGGTGATTTGACATCTTTATTATGGATTGAAATTATGCCCCTCACCCCATTCATATGTTGAAGTCCTCAATTTTTGTTAAAAGACAAATTGAGGCATTCAAAAACTTTTAAGAATTTATTTGAGAAAAATTGATTTGAATTGGATAGCATCCAATCTACCAGACAGAAAAGAGATTTATAAAATGAAAAACTTGTGTAGGAACAAAGGAGCAGAAGTAAGGAAATTACACCAAGAAGATAAAGTGGGGGATTGGCTATTGCAAGATCATTTTCCTTTAGGGGATGGCAGGGGTCTGTTAGGCTTTGCTTATCAGGAAGTTCCTCCTGATTGATTTAATATTCTATTTCTGGAAGTGTGAAAACTATAAGCCTTGGTTTGGTGACTTAATTTGGTGGTTAGCATAACTGACTCCATGTGGTGTCTACTCCTGTCTTATTGTTACCACCCTTATGTGATGGTTCTTGTTGTAGAGCCTTTGGGAGGTAATTAAATGTAGATGAGATCATGAGAGTAGATTCTTCCTAATGGGATTAGTATTCTTATAAGAAAAGAAGACAACAGAACTCTTTCTTCTGTCTGCCATCTAAGGACACATAGAGAACCAGCCTTTTGCAAGTGAAGAAGAAAACCCTGACCAGACGATGATCATGCTAGCATCCTAATTTCAGATTTCCAGTTTTCAGAAGAGTGAAAAATAAATTTCTGTGTTAAGCCACTCAATCTATGTCATCTTGTTTTAATAGACCAAGCAGACAAAGGCAATCCTCAAGAGTAACTTTATCTTTCTTTAAAATGGGTATAATATCTGTACCTTTGCCTGAAATCCAGGGATTAAATTAAAAATACCGAATTAGTAAATATTTGAGATTGTGAAGTTACTAGTTTTTGAATTGAGGTCATTTCACTTGTGTTGAATCATCATTGAACTGATATTGTTTAATGTCATTCAGAACATTGGTGAATGAGCTAGGGAGATAGAAGAGGAGTCTAAATAAAAGTTAAATGTAATTTTTAGACACATCTATTAACTTCCTTTTTCTTATGAAACTGTCATTTATTTTTCTCTACATTGTTCTCTATTCTATGCTTCACCAGCGATTTTTAACCATCCTCTCCACTCCCAAATTATTTCAGCTATTTATTTTGTTATTTCATCTCTGGTAACCCTTGCCTTCACCACTTCAATTTCAACCAGATCAAACTACATATTATTTTTTTAATATGTTCCCTCAAAAGAATTCTATTGCCAGATGTTTCACATAAACAGGATAATTTGAAACCATTGGAGGTGGACTAATAATTGCTAATTTATCTGCGCTTTATCATTGTTTAGTTTGATGGAACGGAAGTAGAGTGATCATTTAAAAAATATTAAATGTATTTTTAAAACAAATTTTTAAATGTTAATATACTATTTAAATAAGAATGCAAATTGAAATAAATAAGAGAAAGGTCATAGAGTGTTTGGATATCCTCAGTGTGCTTCTCTATATTCACTGTCTCTCTCCATTTTTCACCTTGTCTCAGCACAAGGAACCTGACTTTTGCTTCAGATCTCTTGTACTCCAGTTTCAAGTGTGTAGAAAGGAGGGAAAGGAAAAATATGTGGTTCCAATAATTATCGCCCTGGCTAAATATCTGCAGTTTTGCAATGGTCAGGCACTTTCTCTTCTGTCAAAAGGCCCTCTCCCCGCAAATGTTTCCTTCAGGTAAGCCTAGGGTGCTGGAGCATGTTACATGTTACTAGATCCAGCATAATACACTATTCACATGCCATTTTTCCGCATTCTGCTCGTATTCTTGAAATGAGTGCTATTACAATCATTAAGCTTTCCTCAAGCACTTAATTTGAGGGTACTACCTCTTTCATGTGGGCATCCTGTCTAAAAAAGTAGGTGAATAATCAGTCATATCAAGTAGGCAAAGTCACAAATCAAACCCAACCATGTTTGCTAAGTGAAGATATTCAATGTTTTATTTTGTAACTATCATTGGAAATAAATTATAATGGAAGATTGCCTATAAATTAGTGAATAAAATGTCAGGAAAAATGAACAGAAAAGAAAAATGTTAAAATATGTAAATCATCAAAATGAAATATTAGGTCAAAGGTATCTCCATGTATGGGGGAATGGAATAGGCAACATCAGACACATGGTTGACATCATGTGGTTGGCTCTATGGCAGGGTTTTTATATTTAAAAAATACAAATTCTTACACAATTACTTTTGAATTACAGATAAACAACAAATACATTTTTAGTTAAATATGTTACAGCAAATTTATTGCTTAACTGAAATTCAAATGTACTTGGGTGTCTTAGCTATTCAGGCTACCATAACAAAATATCATAGACTGAGTGACTTATACAACAAACATTTATTTCTCACAGTTCTAAAATCTGGGAAGTCCAAGATCAAGGCACTTGGCAGATTTAGTATCAGTGAAGTCACACCTTCTGGTTCACAGATGGGATTCTCCTTACTATTCCTTCACATGGTATAAGGGACAAGAGAGTTCTCTGGGGTCTCATTTATAAGTGCACTGATTTCGTTCTTGAAGGCTCCACCCTCATGACTTAATCGTCTGCCTAAAACCCTACCTCTAGATTCCATCACACACTGGGGTGCCAGGGTGGCTCAGTCATTTAAGCATCCAGCTTTGGCTCAGGTCATGATCTCATGGTCCATGAGTTTGAGCCCCACATTGGGCTTTGTGCTGACAGCTCAGAGCTTGGATCCTACTTCAGATTCTGTCTCCCTCTCTCTCTCTGCTACTCTCTCTCTAAAATGAATAAATATTAAAAACTTAAATAAATATTATCACATTGGAGACAACATACATATTTTTCAGGGGACACAAACCTATTCATTCTATATTTTAACTGGCAACCCCAGCAAGAGATGCAATATATGTGTACTACGAACCCCATATCTTGTGAATGCTCATTAAAATGTCCACACTTGAAAACAAGTACTTCATAATTGCAAGGGATTGCCAACAATCCAGTAGAGATCAGTCAGTCTGTCTACTAATTCTCTTTAATGTGCTGTTATACAAATACAGGGTGCCTGTGTGGCTCAGTTGGTTAAGATTCTGACTCTTGATTTTGGCTCAGGTCATGATTTAGTGGGTTCCTGCATCGTCCTGCATCCTGCATTTAGAGCCCTGCATAGTCCCAAGTCTCTGCTTGGGATTCTCTCTCTCCCTCTTCCCCTTCCTCTCCCTCTCCCCTCATTCATGCTTTCAAGCACTCTCTTGTCTCCTTCTCTCTCAAAACAAACAAACAAACAAACCAACAAAACATGCCCCTGGTTTTAGGATGGAGGCTTTACATTGGGTCAGTGATAATTTGACCTCACTAAAGTTTAGCAGGCTGTATAAATCAAACTTGCTCAGATTCACCCAGTAAGATATAAGTTCTCAAATGAACACACTAGTTAACTAGAGACAGATTGATTCCAGAATGATGGAAGCAATTATTGTCCTCACTGAAATAGGAGGTTTTCATTTTCTTCCGCTATTTGTCTTCTGCTGTTTGTAATATTTCTTCCAATGCCAGCCCCCACAGACTAAGTATTTTATGCACAATGATGATATAAATTATTGCTTTTTAATGCCTTACTTTACAGAGTAGACACTAAAGCAATGGGCTACTTTCTAAGAATTTTGCAGCTTTCTATATACACCAACCTGAAAAAACAATTAATAGTAAAGTTGGTTGGATGCACTGTTGAAAGTTAATTTATGATGAAACTATTAATAGTATCTTACAAACTGGGGTATTTTCCTGTCCAATTTCATGTTTTCTGTAACATGACTGAGAATGTAAAAGTTGTCCAATAACAACTATATATACATATATATGTATTTATAGTTGTTTATATATATATATTATATATATATATATATATATATAATATATATATAGTTGTTCAAATTCAGTTAAGCTCCCTTCACTTTATAAGGACCTAAAACACTGGATTCTTTCTATTAGCTACTAGGGGAGTGAGTTAGATTATTGGAAACAAAATATGTTAAAAGGCTCTTTTATTTGATGACTCTTTAATATTATTAAGATAATATTATTTGTGTTTTATTTATTTTTAAAATTTTTAATGTCTTTTATATATTTTTTTGAGAGAAGAGAGAGACAGTGTGAGCAGGGGAGGGTCAGAGAGAGCAAGAAACACAGAAACTAAAGACAGGCTCCATGCTCTGAGCTAGCTGTCCACACAGAGTCTGACATGGGGCTCAAACCCATGAACTATGAGATCATGACCTGAGCTGAGGCCGGACGCTTAACTGACTGAGCAACCCAGGTGCCTCGATTTGTGTTTTAAACAGATGTTACTGTTATGATTTTATTTCCTTTCTTGATGAAGCATTACTCTCCATAAACTGTAAAATATTTCTTATAATTTGAGTCCTTCTGTCGTGAAAGAAATAATATATAAATGGTGGTTATCTGGTCCTCACGTTTCATACAGTTGAACCTCCTCCATCTTAAATAATCAAAATAAGGTGACAGCATCAAGTTACATTTTTTTCTTTACTATTTGAGGCATCAAGGAAAGGCTTCCTCTGTTGTCTCATACAAATATATATATGTATGTATGTAAATATATATGTATGTAATATGTATACACACATATGTGTATATATATTTATATGTATATATGCATATATACATATATAAAATCTATCTCCATCTTTTATATCTAAAGCCACTGCAGAGCAAAGATCCATTATATATATTTTTCTCTTAGTTGAGGCATGAGAGATATGTTGCTTCTATTTTCTCACATTGGTATATACATACACATTAAAGAACCACTTATTAATGTAAGCAAAGTAAATAATAACACTTGATTTGACAGTAATTCACTTTCTACAACTTATTTAAATCTCATGGTGATGTAATAACACAAATCCTCACAATACAGTATTATGTTCAAAAACATCATAAGTTAATAAACTTGAGAAGCCATGGATTTTTCAGCAGGACTGTTCATGAATTTCCTAGAACAGCTAATTAAAAAAACTAAAGGGGTAGAATTTAAGATACTACTTATAATAAACTGAATTACAAATTATGGGGGAGAATGTTTTTTCCTTGTGATTCTGGAAGGGTTTACCCTTGTGAATTGAAATGTTTAGCTACCACCACTTGTTTATAAAGTAGAATGATTAGTGTTTATCTGGGGAATCCTTATGCAACTGAGCAAAGACAAAGATAAGTTACTGTGTTACTAGGGTGATTGATCTTGACTATAGAGAGAAAATAAGGTCACTGTGGGACAAAAGTGTACAGGAACCAAGTATATATGGAAGCTGAAGGTTTTCTGTAGTACTTCTTGTATTTGTTCACAAGGTTGAAAATGATAAAGCTTTGCTAGAGTTCTGTACAGACATCATAGCAAACAAAACATTCTCTGTTCCTTTGGGACTAAGGTTTGAGTCACACTTTTGAGGCAACTCATTTATAGCAAAAAATGCATAGAATGGATGGTAGAGAAAGACAATCACAAATGTCAATAACACCCTTGTGATTTTTTTTCAGAAATAGAAATATTGAGATATTAAATTATGTTCCATTCTTTCTTGCCATATATATTTACAAATCTCAAATAACTTGTTTTTCCTTTATTCTTCCATTCCCTGCTATTATGCATAAAATAGCTGCAAAATTATAACTTATTTCAAGTATCATGAAGTATATTCATGGGCAAAATACAAAGAAGAGAAAGAGTGGGCATCAGAGCCAGTTATCTGGAACATGGAACTAGATGGTGGGTTACCTGTTGTTGGAACTGGTGTTGCAGCACTTTCTTTTTGGGGTTGGCTAATATTTTGGAACTTTTTATGAGAGAACTTATTTAGGTGGAAAAGATCATTTAAAGATGTGTCAGAATTGGATAGAAAGATGTGTGTGTGTGTGTGTGTGTGTGTGTGTGTGTGTGTGTTGTGTACATTGAAAGGAAAAAAATCTAGACCAGAGTGGATATTTGCAGTTATTTTTTTTTATATCTTCCTAAGGCCATACAGATTTCCACTTGAGAAACTACTTTACCAGAGTGTAGTTTTGTTAACTGTACAATCAAGATTCTCTCCTTTTCTCTCTTCAAATGAGATTCCCATGACCAAAGCTAAGATAATCACTCTGTCTTTTATAAGGTGCTGAACCTCAACTATAATTATAGAAAGAAAAGGAAATGGAGTATACATTGTTATTATAGACCACATTGTCCTAAATTGCTTGAACTCCTCCAGTGTTCTTGTTTTGCTTCCAAGTCTTGTACTCCACTCTCTCTACTTTTACCATTTATGGTTTACCTTCAGCATATTTACTTTTTTACTTAAATTAGTTAGATGCAAATTCTGATTTACGTAACCAAATAACACAAACTGATATAACCATAGTAAGGAGACCATAATTCATTCCTATTTTACTATAAGATTGTTGTTTTGACAAAAATCAGTGCTGAAAATCATTCAATTCCTTTTTTCATTTATGAAAGGATATAGTATAATTTGTTATTTTTACATGTTAATATAGTGAATTTTATTAATATTCTGAAAGCTATTCTTGAAATGATTTGCATTCTGAAGAAGTGTTAATATGGTAATAATTTAAATTTTTTAATGTTTTTTATTTATTTTTAGGAGACAGAGAGAGACAGTGCAAGCAGGGGAGGGTCAGAGAGAGAGGGACATACAGAATCTGAAGCAGGCTCCAGGCTCTGAACTGTCAGCACTGAGCCTGACATGGGGCTCGAACCCATGAACTGTAAGATCATGACCTGAGCCAAAGCCAGATGCTTAACCAACTGAGCCACCTAGGTGCCCCTAATATGGTAATAATTTAATACTTATGCATTTAAAATTGAATTATGTGTAAGTTCTTTTTATTATTATTTTTAGTATTGTTAATTTTATAAAATTTTGATAGGAATGTTTCCCAATTTTATGTAAATATGTATCTCTATATTGTCTTTATGTTATCTTGAATTGATTATCATTGAAATTGACTATTCTGACCCTCTATGGTCAAAATATCTTCAACAAAGCAGAAAATAATATCCAATGTAGAAAAGACAGTCTCATTAAGAAATGGGTTTGGGAAACTGGACAGCAACATTCAAAAGAATTAAACTGGACTATTTTCTTTACACCATACACAAAAATAAATTTGAAATGGATGAAATGCCTTAGGGTACCTGTGACTCAGTCAGTTAAGCATCCAACTCTTGATTTTGGTTCAGTTCATGATCTCACAGTTTGTGAGTTTGAGCACTGCATCGGGTTCTGTGGTGACAGCACAGAGCCTGCTTAGGATTCTGTCTTTCCTTCTCTCTCTCTCTCCCTCTCTCTCTGTCTCTCTTCCTCCCTCCCTGCCTCCCTCCATCTCTTTCCCCAAAAATAAGTAAATAAACATTTGAAAAATGGATGAAAGTTTTAAATGAGGGACAGGAAACCATCAAAATCCTAGAGGAGCATATAGGCAGCAAACTCTTTGACCTTGGCTGGAGCAACTAGGCACATCTCCAGAGGCAAGGAAAACAAAAGAAAAAATGAATATTGGGACTTCTTTCAAGCAAAAAGGATTCTGCACAGGGAAGAAAACAACAAAATCAGAAGGCAGGTTATGGAATGGAAGAAAATATTTGCAAATGACATATCTGATAAAGGGTTAGTATCCAAAAATCTATAAAGAACATAGCAAACTTAGCACCCAAAAAACAAATAACCCAATTAAGAAATGGGCAGTAGACACAAATAGACCCTTTTCCAAAGAAGACGTTCAGGTGGCTAACAGATACAGGAAAAGATGCTTAAATCACTCATCACCAGGGAAATACACATCAAAGCTATGATGAGATACTACCTCACACCTGCCAGAATGGCTGAAATTAACAAACAAGAGACAACACGTGATGGTGAAGAATGCACACTGGTACAGCCAGTATGGAAAACAGAATGGAGGTTCCTCAAAAAGTTAAAAATAAAACTACCCTGCTGTCTAGCAATTGCATGACTAGGTGTTTACCCAAAGGGTATAAAAATACTATTTTAAAAGGACACATACACTCAGATGTGTATAGCAGCATTATGAAAAGTATCCAAAATATGGAAAGAGTCCAAATGTCCACCAGCTGATGAATGGATATAGATATACAAATATCTATATTTATATAACTATTTCTATATCTATATCATCTGTCTATATGATGGGATATTATTCAGCCACCAAAAAGAATGAATTCTTGCCATTTCCAACAACATGGATGGAGCTAGAATGTATTATGCTAAATAAAGTAAGTCAGTCAGAAAAAAACAAATACCATTGATTTCACTCATGTGTGAAATTTAAGAAACAGGTGAACATATGAGAGGGAGAACAAAAGGGAGAAAGGGAAACAACCCACAGGAGTCTTTAGAGCCCAAACTGAGGGTTGATAGAGGGAGGTAGATGGAGGATGGGCTAGATGGGTGAGGGGTATTAAGCTGGGCACTTGGTATGATGAGCACTTGGCATTCTATGTGGGTGATGAATCACTCAATTATCAGAACTTGTGTACCATTTTTTCAATTAGAGTCTGTAACATATTAATCATAGTTATTTCAGCTTCAGTTCATTGCAAATCTATGTCTTATTGAAACCTGCTTCTTTTTTCTTACCTCTTTTAGGTTGAGTTTTATATTATCTTTTTGTGTATCTCATAATATATTCTTGAAACCTAGATATGTTAATAGGAAATACATAATGATGCAAGTATTTTGGATGTTTGAACATCATTCCTTTCCTTCTGCTGAGCATGAGATGGATTTTTGTTAATCTAGTTAGAATTTGGAGTGGGTTTGTAGTTTGTTATTCTCAGGTTTACCCTCAATGTGTCACAGAATTTAATTCCTTTAGGGATACCTAATGTTCAATTTGTAGGCAAATTTGTCACTTGTCCTCCCCCTGCACCCCGCCCCTGTGTCTGTCTGCTCACTGAGAAAAATTTCTCTCCACTTTCCCAGCAGTACTGCACTGTTATTTTAATTCCATTGTACATAGTGATAGAACCTGAGAGAGGAAAGGGTGTGTTGCTATGCTGATTAAGCCTCTGCTGGCATTAGGCACAGGGAACCCACGTGTTATATTATGTGAGTTTTCAAGTGTTCTTGCTTCCCAATTTGCTATAATGCTAATGCTGACATATATTCCTGCCCCTCTTCCAGAGTAGAAATTCTGTTTCTCCCCCTAGTTGAAGTGGATTTTTACCAGTACTTTAAACATTTTGTTATGTTTTGTTATTTCTTTGTCCTTTTTTTTTCTTTCTCTTCCTTTTGAAGACGAAGGTGTTTATTCCATTGTAGAGTTAGATATGAGTCTATGTGGAACTTCAGCAGTATCTACTGCTCCTTTTCCCATCAGCAGTAGGAAGGAAGTTTACTTGGAATCCTTTCTGGTCCTCCCTGTGAGCATCTAGTGGATGTCATGAAGGAAACACACCCAGAGAAGGTGCAAAATTCTTTATATCTGCAGTCCTAAAGGACAGTTACTTGACAGGACACTGTCATCCCAGTTCTCTGATGGGTTAAAGAAGAGTCACCAAGTTTTTCCATCGTTTTGTAACTACAGGAGCAACACTTTTTTGCTATTCTCTTTATCTCCAAATTGAAGCAAGAAATCTCATTGTTGTTAAAAATTTTATTCCTCTGTTAGGTAGTTTTTTGTTTGTTTATTTGCCATGTGGTTCTTTTTGTGTATGTGTATTGTCTATTCATTGTGGAGTCCTTTTTAAAATCTACATAATCTATCTTCATTTTGATTCCAATAGTAACACTACTTTATATTTTTTGAATACAAATATTTCATTTGATATAGTTATTGTGTATCTCCTGCCACTCCAGGTTTGCATTTTCACTCATTTAGTAGTGTGTTTTTTAGTTTTGTTTGCTTGTTTGTTTTATTTAGTTTGTAAACAAAGTGGCTAATTTTTAATGAAGTCTGATTAAGCATTTTCCTCTGCTAAACTTATTTCTCCTATTTAAAACAATTATGTCAAATTCCAGCATCCTGAAGAGAGTCTCCTCTTATATATTTTAGAAACTTCACTGCTTTACTCTTTGGTTTTGTTCATGATATATTCCAAAAGCCTATCAGAATATGGTGTGAGAAACAGTTTTAGGTTCATTTTCTTCCCAACGTGAATATTCAATTTAATATGCTCCACAGTATTTCAGGGTCTCCTTTGTAAAAGATAAGCAGACATAATTTGCATGTGTTTGTTTCTGATCTTTTTCTTCTATTCTATTTATTCTTGTGTATAATAGTTTTATAACAGTAAACACTGTTTTAACTACTTCAGAAATATTTGATACCTGTTATCAGTATCATTCTATTTTTTTTCTTATCTTTAAGGATTTTTGCTCATTTATAGAATGCATTCATTTTTGTTAATGTATTTTTTATTTTTGAAATTTCTAGTTAATTTTTAACTGTATTCTCAGATTTGAGAATAATATGCTATATATAAAGGTAGAATACAATTCTCAAATATAAAGATAGACATCTTTCTGCCTATTGACTAAATTATTAAAAGGTATTAAAGTCTTTTTTTCCCCCTCTCACATTAGTAACAAGACCATCTGTGATTCTTTTCCTGTTTTTTTTCCATGTATTTTTTTCTGTTTTGTTTTGTGTGTTTTTGTTTTTTCTGTCATTCCATCCTGTTTCTGAACACAACTGGTAATTTTGAATGATATTGAATATTTCATTTGGAAAAATTCTGGCTGATATGAATGATGTTATCCTATTAAGAAGGATTTAAATATAGACAGAGCACTTGAACAAATAATACTAATTTTCAGGTTTATCCAAGGTGAATCTGGAATAGGCTTAAAGTTTTATCTATTTCTTGCTTACCCTTACTTAGAGTATAATTGTTTATAGATCTTAACTGTAGGTCCCAATATTTTCTAGAATCTGTTTCTCATAGAATCTAAAATTTCCACATTGGTATTTGCTTACATTTTTTACCAGAATCTCTGTATTTCTTTAAATTTCATAGAAGCTTCTTTCTGCTTGGTTTATACACATATCCATGGTTTAGTAAAGGGAAAATGTCATAAAAATGACTTATGGATATAATTTTGGCATTACTTCTTGGTACTTCCCTTTCAGGATCTTATACTCTCATGTCATGATTACTTTGTTAGCTTTGAAACCCAAATTCTGCCTGCCATACCCAGTGAGATTCCCACAAGCTTTAGCATCTTATTTTCTACTTGGGATCTGAGTGTTATGTTTCCCAATTACCAAGCACCCAAAGAAAAAGAATAATAATCAAGGTTGAGTCACCTCATGTGTTTACCTTTGCCACAGGATCTCTGTATTTTTTCTAATGTTACTTGTATCTGGTATTTCCTCCACTTGGGACCTTCGTCTCCTAATTGTGAATGTATCTTCATTCAGTCTCAGCTCAAATGCTACCTCTATGGAATAATTTATTACATCACTGAGACAACAGTACTTATTTCTTAGAACTACCTCATCATTCTTCCATTTTTATCCTAAAATTTATCACTAACTCAAGTAAATTTTTGGTCTCATTTATTTTTTACATGTTCATCTGTCTCTGACCATCAACCAGAAGGCAGTCTTTGTCTTTTTCTCTATAATAGTCTCATTTCATGAAAAGCAACTGATACTGAGTAAGCATTTGTGTATGTTGAAAGAATGCACAAAAGGAAGACCAAGCTTAATATTAAAGTAGAAATTCAGTACTACTAATGTCCATGATTTCTAATATGTTTATATTCATTATAAATTCTTAACATGGAATCAGGGGTATTTATATATAATATATAAATGTAATATAATATAATGCATATTTATGTTACAGGTCATTAGAAGATATACTAGTAGTGTTTTTCTTAAGGTGGAATATGTTTTGAAGAGAAATAATTTTGCATTATCAAAATTATGTAAATAAATATACTGTTCATATGATCTGTTCATTTGTATTAAATCTTCTTCCTTTTCAAAGTAGATATCACTATGGAAAGTTTCCCCAACTAAGCTTCATTTTATTCTCATGAAAAAACAAATAAGTAAAAACTTGGGGTTATTGAAGTAACCCCAAACACCAGTATATCAAGTATTTCATCTTTCAATTTATTTTGGTTAGAATCTTAAAAAAAAGGCAAGCTTTCAAACACTAGAAATTTATTTTGCATTACTTAGAAGTTTTCTTAGATTATTTATACTTGTCATGAAAAATGAGCATCATAAAACATCTGTGTACATAATAAAGTAGGGTCTTAAAATAGTCATCTTAGATTAACTTCACTATCACAGTTATTTCCTATAAATATTTTTTTTAAATATGTGTTAATCAACTTTACAACTACTAAGAAACAAAGGCTGTGTATGCACAAACACTAAATGATCCTAGTATCTAGATTTAAAGCAAAACCAAACCTCTGGCAGAGGACAATAAAATAATTAAAAATATGCCTCCTACTTCTGGAATATTTTTCATGCATCAGTAAAAATCTTTTCAGCAAAGTAATAGAATAAAACATAATTAGAAAATAGCAAGTCAATTACTCTTCGAAGTATTTCTGTTTATCACCATTAAAATGTTGCTAAGCCTAGAGACAAATGGTATGTGAGTATGCATTTGTCAGATAAGAATTCTGAATAATTAGTGCTCTTAAGATTAGCATAAACAGCCCAAGGGAGTATTTGTACATAAAATAAGTCAAGAAAGAATGGGTAAAAAAAGAAAGGAAATAAAATACCATTAGGCTAATACATAGTAATTTGGAATACTTTTTCTACTTTTCTATTTATTTGAAAATGAAAAAATAAAACTTTTTGTGAAGGGACACATCCTTTCCTTAGTCCATATAACAAAACTAACATATTAATGGGATTACATTCATATTATGTATACATATGTAATTTTTTTACATTTTTAATTTTTGTTTAAATCAAATTTAGTTAACATATAGTGTAATAATGATTTCAGGAGTAGAATTTAGTGATTCATAACTTACATATAAAATATAACCCAGTGCTCATCCCAAGTGCCTTCCTTAATGCCCATCACCCACTAGTCCATCCCCTCATCCAACATCCCTCTAGCAACCCTTACTTTGTTCTATGTTCTATGATTTGTCTTTAGCTTATTTTTTCCATCTCTTCCCCTAGGTTCATCTGTTTTGTTTCTTAAATTCCACATATGAGTGAAATTATATGATATTTATCTTTCTCTGACTGATTATTTCATTTAGCATAATGCATTTTAGTTCTATCCATGTTGCTGCAAATGGCAAGATTTTGTTCTTTTTGATCTCCAAGTAATATTACATATGTAATTTTGAACCAACTGGTATTTTTAAAAGAAAAAGGATCATACCTATTCTAAACATTTTTATTTATTTACATAACACCATTATTACCATAAGCAAAATAAATTTAAATGCTATCAGAAAGTACCAGCTTAATGGCTAATTTGACATAGCACCAAGCTAAACCTGTCAATTCACTCCCATCTTCCTGTATGCACCTTTTTAAAATAAGGAATAATGTCCACTCCTTTATTTTTTGATTCAGAATACTTAGTTTAAATTTGTTGATCAATGCCTATCTCCCCCACTGGCAGAGAACTGTATCTTTGGTCTTTCCTCTTCTACAGTTTTCCATTTTCTCTATTTAAACTTGTATTGTGCCTCACCCATTAAATGCTATTTCTTTATGAAGTTTGTTTAGCTACATTTTTGAAGATCATCTCACTTATTTTTTCCTATCCATGTAATACAGAACCATAACCCTGTGTAATTAGAGTTCTAGTTGCAATTAGCAGAAGATCTTTTGCCTGGTTATAACAGAAAATGAAAGTTATTAAAAGATGTTAGTTCACAAGAATTCCAGGAAAAATAATTGCTCCAGGTGTAAAAACTCAGAATACTCTGACCAAACCTGAGTCTCCCAGACATGTGGCTTTGTTACCATCACTATAAAGCATGAGGAGTCTCCTAACTCTGATCATTTTTAGGACCCTACAGAGAGAAATGACATTTGTTAAAAAAGAAAACCCCTCTTGATCTAATTTTCATGATTTAATTATATTTTGAGTGATACTGCTTGTAGGAACTTAGTCACATCTCTGTGCCTTACTTAGCACTAAGGTAAAGTTAGACCTGGATTTTAATGGGGGAAGTAAAACACAAAATGAGGGAAATTTACATCTGCACAGTATTTTTAAATTGTTGGACAAAGACAGTTATGTCTGATGGTCACTAAGAGTCCTTCCAGATAAATTTTGTTTGTTTCTTAAACAGCTTGTCGAGCCTATTTTTATAAAGGCTGTATTAGTGAAATAAATAAAAGACGGTATATTTTTTTTCAAATCCATCTTATAGTGGTCATATTCTTTATTAATTATTCATACTGAAAAACAAAAGTGGCCTGTAACTTGTGTCAAATAAAAACAAAGTGACAACCACTATTTTATTCTTTGCTTCTGTGAGTGTCACTATTTTAGATACAGCATATCAGTGGAATCATGTAATCTTTGTTCTTCTAGACAGGATTATCTTATTTACTAAGTACTGGTTTTCAGCTTCACCTATGTTATTGCATATTGCAGGATTTCCTGCATTTGTTAAGACTAAATATTTTATTGTATGTACATATCACTTTTTAATCCATTTATCTATGGATAGAAACCTTGGTTGTTTCCATATTTTGACAATTGTGAATAATACTACAATTAACGTGAAGGTGTGGATATCTTTTCAAGATTCTGATTTCAGTTATTTTGGATTCTCAGAAGTGGAATTGCTGGATCATATGGTAGTTTTATTTTTAATCTTTTTGAGGAACCTCCAGAATGTTTTTCAAAGAAGCTGCCCATTTTATATTCCTGTGAACTGTGTACAAGTCTTCCAATTTTTCCTCATCAACACTTGTCAGAGAGTTGGGGGTAGGAGCGAGAAGGGAGGAAATGAGAAGATGTTGTTCAATGGGTATAAAGTTTCAGTTATCCTAGGTGAATAAGTTCTAGAGACCTGCTGTAGGACATAGTGTTTATATTTAACAATACTGTATTGCAACACCTAAAATTTTATTCAGAGGGTAGGTATCATATTGTGTTCTTACCACCAAAAACAAAAACAAAAACAAAAAAGGAACAAGGAGACTTTTAGATGTGATGAGTATACCTATAGCCCTGTTGTGATGATGCCATTATGAGTGTCTACATGTCCAAACTCATCAAATTGTATGCTTACACATGTGCAGTTTTTATGAACAAATTATACCTCAATAAAGTCATTAAAGTTTTTTAAAAGAGCAAATCATAACTTAGATAAAAAGGAAATTTTAATTACAAAGACCATTGCGGTGGGGAAAATGCTCCTGTCTTGGCAATCTGTAGGAATCAGGAAGAAGTAAGCAAAAGTTTTTCCAGAAAATCCTAAGCGGAAGTTGAGTAGTAAGCAAGAGGAAGTGAGATTAACTCTAAAAATGTCTCACTGAGGGCATCTAGGTGGCTTAGGCAGTTAAGTGTCCAACTTTGGCTCAGGTCATGATTTCGCAGTTTATGAGTTCAAGCCCGGCATCGAGCTCTCTGCTATCAGCTCAGAGTCTACTTCAAATCATTGGTTTCCCGCTCACTATGATCCTTCTCTCTGTCTTTCTGTCTCTGTCTCTCTGTCTCTCTTTCTCTCTCTCTCTCTCAAATAAACAAACATTAAACAATGTCTGATACTTAAAAAAAATATCAGAATGGGCTGATAATGTACTACTTTTTAGTACTAGCTCAGGCATGGGGGCAAGTTGGTACTTAGAAGGAGTAGAAGCCTGGTCAAAGTTTGATGAAGACAAAGTAAAGGATGAGAAATGGGTAACTTGGTCAGTCCCCCCTGTTGTTTAAAGACAGACAAAATTGACAATTAGAGATGGTTAACATTTCACCATTAAGATTGATCCAAGTATTTTTTAATGATGGGCTGCCCTTCATTTTCTTGTTGGTTCTGAAAGATTAGTTATATTATTTATTGGGAATATTGTTGAACTTACAGCTATTGGAAGACCTTAGAGATCAAGTATTTAATGAGAGCTGTATATAGGAATATAAAATGATAATAATTATTAAAGTTGAACTAAGGGAATAAAACCAAGAATTTTGGTTTGGAGGGAGCCAGTTTAGACAATTACCAGATCGAGTGCTTAAAATGCCTTTAAATGGTAGAGTGAGTGTGACTGTGCAATCTGATGAACTTCCCAGATTGTAGTCTAAATATATTTGGTGATGGCATAGACACCAGAGACATTTTGTGAAACATAATGTCTTCCATCCACTGCACAAGTGTCTCTTTGAGAAGGACTAATCATGACCAATGATTGTAGGGGACCTCTTGCTTCAGTTTATATATCTTTGGCAGTGATGTTGGTGGTTTTAGATAAGATTGTCTGTCCATGATCCTAATTATTTGGGAAGCAGAGTATGGAACATGCAGAACTTTTGGCATACTGCTTGAGTGAGCCATGTAGCAACAAGGCCAGGCATTAATGTTGCCCTATATGATCTGCTAAAGCAGTCAGGTATTTTTGGTTTCTTCCCAATTTCTTAGCCTCTTATTCTAAGGAATCCTGAGGATCTGGGATGTCTTTTTCAAGGAGCAGGGAGTCATCCTTTCAAAGTAAATAATCAAGGAAGGCATAGACTCAATCTCTTTGTCTTTATGAGAGGGTAAGGATCTAATTTAGTTAGGAACCTTGCTTCAAATTGTAAAGTTACCACCTATTGTGAAGATACAAGAAAATTTATTTTCAATAAAATACCTGAGAATAAATTTAACCAAACAGGTGAAAGACCTATACCCTGAAAACTATAAAACATTAGTGAATGAAATTGAAGATAATGCAAAAAAAATGCAAAGACATTCCATGAGTTGGAAGAAGAAATATTGTTAAAATGTCTCTACTACTCAAAGCAATCTACACATTTACTGAAATCCCTATCAAAATACCAGCAACATTTTTCATGAATAGCCACAGCAACCTTGAAAAAGAAAAACAAAATTGGAGATATCTAAATTCCAGACTTCAAGTTATATTACAAAGCTGTAGTAATAAAAACAGTATGGTACTGGCATGCAAAGAGACACATGAGCAATAGAACAGGATAGGAAACCCAGAAATAATCCCATGATTATATGGTCAATTAATTTTTGACAAAACAGGAAAAAATATGGGAAAAAGACAGTCTTTTCAACAAACATTGGTAAAACTGAACAGCAACATGCAAAAGAATGACTCAGCGCCACTTTTTTTCACCATACACAAAAATAATCTCAAAATGAGTTAAAGACCTAAATGTGAGAATGGAAACAATAAAAATTCTAGATGAGAATACAGGCAGTAATTTCTCTGATATTGGTCTTAGCAACTTTTTTTCTAGATATGTCTCCTGAGGCAACAGAGATAAAAGCAAAAATAAATTATTGGGACCACATAGAAATAAAAAAAAGCTTCCACACAGCAGAGGAAACAGTTGGCAAAACTGAAAGGCAACTACTGAATGGGAGAAGATATTTGCAAAAGACATCTGATGAATGGTTAGTATCTAAAATCTATAAAGAATATATCAAGTTCAGCACCCAAAAGCAAATAAGCCCTGTAAGAAATGGGAAGAAGACATGAATAGACTTTTTTTCCAAAGAAGACAAACAGATGGCCAACAGACACAGGAAAAGATGCCCAACATCCCTCATCAACAGAAGAAATAAAAATCAAAACTACAATGAAATATCACCTCACACCCATCAGAGTGGCTACAATGAACAGCACAGGAGATGACAGATGTTTCTGAGTCTGTGAAGAAAAGGGTACCCTCTTATATTTTTGGTGGGAATGTAAACTGAGTGCAGTCACTCTGGAAAACAGTATGGAGGTTCCTCAAAAAGTTAAAAATAGAACTACCCTATGATGCAGTAATCATACTACTGAGCATTTTTATAAACATACACATGTATGTGGATGCATATACATGTGTGTGTGTGTATACTAATTCAAAGGGATGCATGCCCCCCTGTGTTTATTGTAGCATTATTTGCATTAGCCAAATTATGGAAACAGCCCAAATGTCCATTGATAGTTTGATAAAGAAGTGATATACATAGACAATAGAATGTTATTTGGCCATAATAAGAAGGAAATCTTGCCATTTTCAAGGACATTTATAGAGCTTGAAAGTATGGTGTTCAGAGAAATAAGTCAGTCAGAGAAAGACACAAACCATATATTACTCATATGGGTGTTTAAGAAACAAAACAAACAAAGGAAATAAATTAAAGAGAGTCAAACCAAAAATAGACTCTTAACAATAGAGAACAAACTGATGGGGTACCAGAGGGGAGGGTGGTGAGGGGATAGGTCAAAGAGGCAATGGAGATTAAAAAGTACATTTACCATGATAAGCAGAAACTAATGTACAGAACTGTTGAATCACTAAATTGTATGTCTGAAACTAGTAAAACACAATATGTTGAGAGAGAAAAGAGAGAGAGAGAGAGAGAGAAAGTTTACTATTTCTTTGTGTAAGGCCAGTTCTTACCTGGGGAAGAAAAAATGTCAAAAGTTGTTCACAGATTTGAACAATTGGCTAAATTGAATGTGTGGTATTTAAAAATGATACTAGACTATTTAACAAAAATGATGATATTTTAAAAACATAGATGTAGGAGGAAACATTATAAAAACCTTAGCTCTTTTTGATTTTTAGTTTTCTTTATTTTACTTTGAGAGAGAGAGGGTGAGCAGGAGAGGGGCAGAGAGAGAGGGAGACACAGAATCTGAAGCAAGTTCTATGCTCTGAGCTGTCAGCACAGAGCCTGATGCAGGGCTTGAACCCACAGACTATGAGATCATGACCTGAGCCGAAGTCAGCCACCTAACTGACTAAACCACCCAGGAATCCCAAAACCTTAGCTCTTTTAAAAGTGAGACATGTTCTCTTAATTAAGACTGTGATAAAGCAAAAGGAAAGTATAGAAAAATTTTCTAATAAGACACACAATCTTTGACTTTTAGGAAGTTGACTCAAAAAGGGAAAGAAAAGCCATTTACAACGATACATTAAGAGCAGACCAATACTCCAAGGGAAAAAAAAAAAAAAACCCTGCCATTTTAACATAAAGAAAGTCATGTTGCAGTTTTATGTAAGTGTGCTATTATTTCTAAATTTTTTTTAAAAAACCTTTTCAAATCTTACAAATGAATGGATATGAATTTTATCCCAAAACTATGAGTTTTGACCAAAGGAAAAATATCTATTTCACAAACATTCTGTAGTTTTTCATATCTATTGAGATTTTGTCATACATATTGCTCTTTCTCATTCTAGGTCAACCAGTCATTTTACTTTAGGACCAAGTGACTCTCCTTTTCCTTAATAAAAACATACTTGGCATGAGTTATATACATAGTTGTTTCCCTTTGCCGTTATAGAATTCCTGTGAATATATAGCGTTTATTTGGGCTGTGTATTGCTGCCTTCAGGTGCAGTAGCCTGAAATGGCAGATGTATCGAATGCCATAAAATGATTGTATTTCAACTGTTAGACATCTGGTGAAGTTGTGGGAGAAACTGTGGCACCCGTTGCCTCTGGCAACTTAGTTTTGTTATGAAATTTCATGTGAAGCTTTGTTATTTTTTGTATTAGATTGGTACATAAAGGCTGTTTTGTTTCTTTTCTTGTTTTCTTTCTTAATTTTTACTTAAGAGCAAACAACTTTTAATTCATTTTATTTTTTATTAGTATATAATGATCTTAGATAGATAAACATGCTTAAGATCGAGTGTCTTTTTATCATACTTTTATTTAAAATGATGGGGTCTTTACTCCCCAGCCTGGCTGGTTTCTCGGCATTCCTCGCTCGAACGCTACAGCCTCTTTCCTTGGCCGCACCGTGTCTTGGAGGCCCCACAGGCGTGACTTACCCTGTGACACGGAGTCCCTCATGGACAGTCAGAGGAAACCTCCTTCACGTTTTTGTCCTGTGACTATTTAGCGGGATTTTTAAAATCAGTGTAACTTCTAAAAAGATAATAGCATCAGGGTTAAAAGGGATCTAACATAAATGAAAGGATATTTTATTGTGGTTTGCAAATATAATTAACAGTAATGTAAAATTTCACATAAAACATTCGATAGATATTTAACATAGTAAGATATTTAATATAGGATCATGTTGAGTGTATTTCTAACAAGAAAACATCACCAAACATATTTAGTAATTCCTAGTATGCTCTTAAGTAAAATAATGTCCTCCTTGTTACCCATAGTTTCTCATCTAGGAAAAGGCGTACAACCCCATTTATCTTTTATGGTATACATTCTATTCTGATAACTTCCAATGACTCTTACTTTTATGCTTTTACTTCCTAACTACCAAGACTATTTTCCGAAGGAAGGCAATATGTGAGTTTGGCTATCCATGATATTTATAAATTTTTAGTGTAAATGTTTCAAATCTAAAATAGATGAGGGTTAAATGAACCTTTGAATTAACATTGTTATTTATTTTAGCATGAGGTATGCTTTCTAGTTAGCATAATTTCAGTTAAATAGGAATGAGTATTACTTAATATATATTATTTCTGTTTTAACGTAGCCAGCTGAAAAATATTCACACTAGATTCAGCTTTGCTATTATAATATATTCAATCATATTAAATTTTAAACTTTCATTTTCTGTGAGTTTATTAAACTACATGCATATTCTGACAACTGTAGATCCTTTTGTTTATCTCTTTCAGTCAAGTGGTGCTTTGCTTGTTTTGGCTTACATCCTTATCCCAGATTAAGTCCATTTGAGAGCCACAGATGAATGATTAAAAAATAAACAGTGAACATATTTAGCAAATCATTTCTGTATTACAAATTTGAGGTAGTTGAAAGGAAATTAAAAAATGCATTTAGGGTTTTAATAAATAATATATCAACACAGGTTTTTGTTTGTTTTTAATTCTGCTTTACCTTTCAGAAAAATTTCTATGGTGAAACCATGCTTAAATCCTATGCTTTTTTTCTACATGTATAGGTGTCATTCCTCTGTAATAAAGAAAAACACTTTTCATTATTTATCTGTGGCTGCTTGATTGCCATCTAGCAAAAGGCAAGATACAGACTTACTATCTGCTTACCATTTCCCAACTTTGAGAGTAAGAAGTTGATGTAAACACTACTTCAATATTGAAAAATGAGTTTTTCAATTTTCTTCCTCATTTCGTAGTACTATTCCAGACTCATGGCATTTTTTGAATATTCAGTGCATTTCAAACACATATTTTTTAAAGTTTATTTATTGTGATAGAGAAAGAGAGTGAGCATGTGTGGGGAAGGGCCAGAGAGAGAGAGAGAGAGAGAGAATTCCAAGCAGGTTTTACACTTTCAACATGAGCCCGATGCACGGGGCTCAAATTCATGAACCATGAGATCATGCCCTCAGATCAAACTAAAAGCTAACCACTCAACCATAAAATTTCCACTAATTAAACCATGGAAAAAATTTAAACTTGCTCCTTGTGTCATACTGACAACTGTTCATTAGTTTTGCTTCCTGGCATAAGATATCCCAAACTCACTTGATGTATTTTTTGCCCCAAATCTAGATTCAGTAATTTCTTCATGGAGCATTTCAAATTATTCACACTTTTACTTTTCAATTCAGAAAGAAAAGGAATTTTTAAAAAATATATGTACATATATGTACATATATCTGTGTGTATATACACACACACACACACACGCACACACATGTATATGAAATTGAGCATTATCCAGCTGGTTACTAAAGTCTTAGTCCATGGCTATAAAGAAATGACTATAAATATATGACTCCATGGCTCCAGAAAGCTGTGATAGTGAGTACTCCAGTACACCAGGGGGCCATGAAGTGACAACTCTTTTTCCATGTTTTGGCTATTGTTGACATTGCTGCTATGA
>NC_043703.1:25073406-25091546 GCF_006229205.1 Suricata suricatta | reverse complement strand
ATTGGGGTACATGTGCTCCTATGCATCAGCACTTCTGTATCCCTTGGGTAAATCCCTAGCAGGGCTATTGCTGGGTCATAAGGGAGTTTTATGGATAGTTTTTTGAGGAACCTCCACACTGTTTTCCAGAGTGGCTGCACCAGTTTACATTGCCACCAACAGTATAGGAGGGTGCCTGTCTCTCCACACCCTCGCCAGCATCTATAGTCTCTTGATTTGTTCATTTTAGCCACTCTGACTGGTGTGAGGTGGTATCTCTGTGTGGTTTTGATTTGTGTTTCCCTGATGATGAGTGATGTTGATGATGAGTGATGTTGCACAAAGGCAAGGGAAATGAAAGCAAAACTGAACTCTTGGGACCTCATCAAGATAAAAAGCTTCTGCACTGCAAAGGAAACAATCAAGAAAACTAATAAGCAACCGACAGAATGGGAAAAGATAGTTGCAAATGACATATCAGATAAAGGGCTAGTATCCAAAATCTCCAAGGAACTCACCAAACTCCATACCCAAAAAACAAATAACCCAGTGAAGAAATGGGCAGAAGACAAACAGACACTTCTCCAAAGAGGACATCCAGATGGCCTACAGGCAAATGAATCTATATAACATCTTTAAATCAAAATTGAAAACAATTTACATAATCTACATTCAAATTCATATAATAAGCTATCTGTACTTTAGAAGACTTTTCTAGTAGTCTTGTCTTCTTTATCCAACTTCCCAGCCTTCCCCAAATGAATAAAATGAAGAAAAAATACCTTTATACTACAGTACTATATTTATTGAAAATAAATAAATACATGGGAAATGCAGTTCAAACCTGTGTTGTCCAAAGGTCAACTGTATAAGACATATGATTTCTAATATTAACTAATGTTTACACTTTTGGGATAAAACCCACTGATACAGAGAACATATCCCACCATTTATGAAGATCTGTATTATAGTAATTAAAAATTGAGCTATGAGTATATAGGTAAAGGATTATTTTTAAAAATATTCTCTGCTATTTAATTACCATTTCTTCTTCAATTCTTACCTCTACAGGTCACTTTTTTTTAAATATTCATGTATGTTTGCTTCTGCTCACTTGGAGTTAGTTATAGGATTCCACCTTCACAGGGGTGAGCAATGTAACACCCATGTAGATACTTGATGAGCAAGCAAGCTCAGTAATAGGCCTGTATGTTCAGCTGCCTCCTTCCCACATACCGCTAATCCTTCAACTCCACACTGGTGAATAATAGGCTAGCAAAACTTACTTTCAATACCGTTTTCTATTCTGTTTGTCATCAGTATGCCAGCTTAGCTTGTCACAATCTGTCTCACACCATTTGACTTGTCCAGGAATGGTTCCATTCCAGGGTTTAGGTGTGAAATCAATTCTAGAACATAATGGCTTCCTATGTCCAAATATCTTCTGTTCTCTTCCTAACAAGACATAGAGATATGGGGACAAATAAAAGCATCAATATATCTCAGGAAAACTAAAAATCACACTGTTATTTTATTTTTTTAATTTAAGTATAGTTAACATACTAAAAATCACAACTCACATGCACTCCATTCTAAACTCAGGAATCCAGCAAGAATTAAATATATGAACAGAGATTACAGGTGTTTCACAGCATTGGAAATAAGCTATACAATTTCAGCAGGAGTTCCTCTTCACAAAGATAGGGCACTGTCCTGAGTGGGAAGAGCTCAAACAGTAATAGATCAACAGAAGAGTCAAAGGGAAGGGCTTGGGGAAAAAAAATACAAGGGAACAATTTGGGTATATGTTGTATAGTAACCCACATGTTTCATATTGTTTGTATCAATATAGGTTACCTTATAATTTTAATAATGAGTCCCAAACCACAGAAAAATCATAAAATAACAATAGCATGGTATTTTATAAATGCTAAGAAAATATAAAGATGTTGAGTAAGAAGATGATTTTCTTGATCTTAAAAATGTAGTTTGTTTTTCTTTAGAAATCTCAAGGAATGTTTGGAAGTAGTCTAAAAGGAAAAGTTAGACAACTGTTAATATGTATGATCAATTTTGGGGAATATGAATATACTTAAGCTTAAAAATCTCAGTGCAAATTTCATTTGGCTTACGGAATTGGGTGAAGATTACTTATCCAGAATGCTTTATGTAAAAACTCCTTTGGAATGCCATGGTTTTAGGGGGCCTGGGTGACTCTGTCAGTTAAGCGTCCAACTCTTGGTTTCAGCTCAGGTCATGATCTCACAACTTGATGAGTTTGGGCTCCACATGGGGCTCTGTGCTGGCAGTATGGAGACTGCTTGGGATTCTTTCTCTCTCCCTCTCTCTGTATTCCCCCACTCTTGCTGTCTGTCTCTCTCAATATAAATAAATAAACTTAAAAAAATTAAAAAACATAGTTTTAGAAATACACATTAGTATACAGGAACAAAATGCCCAGTCAAGAGATTTAAAAACTACCCTGATATTATTACCAAGACTGCTGGCACTAGATCAAATCAATTACTTTAGACAATTATAAAAATAAATGATTAAGTAGATCAATCAATAAATGAATAAATGCATGCCAAAAGCTGTAATTATTGTTACACAACTATTTTTTTTCCATTGTCACAATGCATAAGAAGATGTATTAGTTAATCCCTGAATATTTTGAACTTACTTTCTTCCTCAGGAAAATCTAGAATTAATTTACCACTATGGGAAACAATGTTAAGATGCAGTTTACAATTCATTTTCTTAAAAGTAAAACCATTTTAAATTTGAGTGGATCCAATTTAACAATCTTTTCTTTCATAGGAGAGATGTAGTACCCTATTTTATAACACCTTTTTCTACTTTACAACCATAGAAATACTGTATAATATTTATACCTTTTTTCATATGTAGATATAAGGGGTGGGATAAGTTTGTAATTTCATTTCAAATGAGGAATCATCATTTTCTACATCTTTACTTAAAACTGACCCCAAAAAAATATATATCTTAAAGTGTACAACCAGATGTTTTATTTTTTTTAATTTTCATTAAAGTCTATTTCTTTTAATTTTTATTTATTTATATATTTATTTTTGAGAGGGAGAAAGAGACAGTGTGAACAGGGGAGGATCAGAGAGAGAGGGAGCCACAGAATCTGAAGTAAGCTACAGCTCCAGCTCTCATCACAGAGCCCTATATGGGGCTCAACTCATGAATCATGAGAACATGACCTGAGCTGAAGCTAGATGCTTAACCAACTGAGCCACCCAGGCACCCCAACCTGATGTTGTTTTGACTTAATTAAAATCATTTCAAGGTGAAATCTATAATTTGTTGTATAGTTTCAGTACAAATGTGAAATACACTACTTGAAGTTACAAATACTTTTGAAATAATGTCTAGGAATGGAACATCAGTAAATACTATTCTTATGAAATGAAACGATGTCTATCACTTGCTAAATAACTATAAATATGTGTATACACATATACACATACACACACATATATAAACACACATATATATGTAATCTCATGAGAGATTATATGATTTATGCATTTTTGCATACTACCTTATGGCCTCAAGATTATGAAATTGTTTAATAAATATTAAATAAAATACCCACAATTCCTGATCATTGCCATTTTACTCTACCTCATTGGTCATAAAACAATAGCATAGATTGACTAGCTTTTTCTACTACTAGGGAAGATTTTAGTCATGTTAGCAATATTATTTTTCCTATATGGAGTTTTGGATGATGCAAAGACATATGTTAGAAATCTGATAAAAGAGTGAGATAATTGGATGTGCATTAACCTGCATATTTGCTATTTGGATTGTATCAGGAATCAGCTTTTATAAAGTTCTCGAAGTTACCTAATTTCCAAACTCTGCTTTCTTTATTTACTTGAAAGCCTGCTGATTTTTGTTTTTACTTCATTCCTTTTTAGCACTTTGCTAACTATAACCAATACAAATCAATAGCCACTATAAACTTTTTCTCCTAGTATTGCTCAGTATGTGTGTGGTCTGCTTTCAAAATCATTACAATTGATGGTTTACCAAGAGTTTTTCCAGTGCACACAATTAAAAACTTACTTTCTAGCTAAAAGTATTCAATTTTTCGTATCTATTGACTGATATTTTTAGTATTTCTTATAAAAGCACTCACCAATGATATCTTTCTGCATTGAGTATACTAGAGACTGTGGGGGGGGGGACTTGCAATGATTTACCACAACAAAGGTTTATTTTTAACTTGTTTCTTATGTGCTTCATAGTTTACCAGCCTTTTTCCTAGAGAGCTGCTTAAGTACTCTGGCTGATAGGGCCTCTAAAATTATGTAGCTATATCATGTAGAAAATAATTCCTCCACTGTCACTATGACAGTTGAACAAGCTACCTAATTGTTTCTGAAACAAGTTCTGAAATGCATCTGCAGGGAATCATACACTCCACTTACACTGAGTTCTATGGGCACGATTAATTGTAAGGCTAACTAATTTCAAGATAAGGACAAATGTAGAGGAACAAATGCATATTATATGAATAGTACATGTCTCTGCCACTTGAACCTTAGCTTAAAATCCACATGGAGGGAATAAAAGTGTTGAGTTTGAAGAAGTCACTAGAGAATTTCTCTGGAGATAATTGTCAGAGTGCTTCATAAAGCACTGGTTTGACTAATGTATTACAACTGTGTGTCAAGAACTATTATTTTTTAAGAAAAATGCACAGTACTTAACATGTGTCCTTTGGATTTGGAGAACAAGGGAGTACTGGCATCCGATGGATGCTAGGAAAATATGAAACTGAGAAGCTTTGATTATGACTAAAGTTTTCAGAATAGAAAGAAATCATTATAAAAAGTGAAGTGTACCTTCATTAAATGAGAAGACCAAGGGAACAGTTGAGTTTCAAATTAGTACATGGATAGCCTTTTTTTTGTGCTTATGCTGCCATGTTATATTTTTATAAGAAATTGTCCACTTATCTAAATTTTTAAATTTATTTGCTTAGGTGTATCTGAAATATCTCTCATATGTTACTTTGACCAATTCAGTTTCTCATATTCATTACTAGTATTTGATATTTATCCATAAGAAAAATGTCTAAATGGGAATAAATCATTTGCCCCACATGTTACATCAGTAATACGACTTGGGAAATGTTTGTGTAAGTAGTACTTTTGAATGTATCAATTTAATTTCCTTAAGAATTGATAAGAATTCGGGGTGCCTGGGTGGCTCAGTCAGTTATGCATCCAACTTCGGCTCAGGTCATGATCTCACGGTTTGTGGGTTTGGGCCCTGTGTCAGGCTCTGTGCTGATAGCTAGCTCAAATCCTGGAGCCTGCTCTGAATCTGTACCTCCCTCTCTCTCTGACTTTCCCCTGCTTGCGCTGTCTCTCTCTGTCTCTGAAAAATAACTAAAACACACACACATACACACACACACACACACACACGAATTGATAAGAATTAATTCAGAATACCTGTTTCCCAAAATTCTATCCTCAAAATATTTTGTTACTAAATGCTGAATTGATAAATGCAATTGTTGTTCCTCAAAAATTACACATTTGATTTTAAACGTTTTAAAATACTGTATTTAATTAATCTGAATGCATATATTTGTCTATACCACCTGATAAATAACTGAGCTTGTGCTTTTTCATTACTGATTTTAATTGCTTTAATATCTACTATCTGATTTTCTCAAGACTGTTCAATACTCTGTAGATAACATAACTTTTGCTTGTTATATGTATTGTTTCAACTTGGAAATAAATTTTTAAGTTTATATGATTAGATTTCAATCTTAACCATTTATCAAAAAATTGTAAATTTTTAGTCTGAAAACTCTTCTTACATGTTGTGTCTTCTGATTGGGCTGACTTAATGGCATAGAAGTGTTTTCACTTAACATGTGTCATTTTATTTATACCCAGGCTCTTAAGACTGTGGCAGCACACTAGGCAGCATTAATAACGCATGTGGCAGAGCAGCGTATTTGTTTTCACAGACTGAAATCAATTCACCTTGAAAGCACTGCTCATATAGGATGAATCACTCTGGAGATAGGAAGATCTATCCTATTAGCAATGAAAAAATAGCCTCAGAGAGTTATAAATTTAAAAGCAAGTGTGTTTGTTGGTATTCGGTGGCTCTATACATCTTGAACTGGTCCACCTATTAGTATGTGATGGAGTAAGATTCTTGTAGTGCCAGAGAGGCAGCCTGGCGCAGCTGGATCCTAGTACAAGAGAAGGAAGTTACATCACCCAGGCCCGTCAGAGCACTGAAGGGAAAGACATATGAAATTCCTGTATTCAGAGGAACTAAAATACAATTGATTTTAAAATTTCCCATCCAGAAATAAGCAACTCACAAATTAGATGCAATAAAAGTTATTTTCCCTCTAAGGGAATAAGCATGCAGATTGTTTTGGGGAGCATTGAAGGAATTTTTTTAACCTTTTTTCAGTCTGAAAAGAGTCAGGAAGAAAATACCAAGGCATTTATTCAGTACTCTCTTGACTATTTCAGTTGTAGTATTACTGTGTCAACATGTATAAGATGCTCATTTCTCTAAACTATCTTGATTCCTTTCCCACTTTTCCCACTTTTATTTCCCCAAAGACAATAAACTCATACATTGGAGATTATTTTGTGGGTTTGGATCTAGATCACTGCTTTAAAAGTGAATATTGCAAGAAAGTGAGTAATGTAATTTTGGTTTCACAGTGCATATGAAAGTTTATGTTTACACGATACTGTAGTCTATTATAGAGTGTAAAACAACACTGTCTAAAAAATAATATATATACCTTAAAACACCTTATTGATAAAAAATGCTAACCATAATCTAAGCTTTCGTAATCTCTGATCACAGATTACCATAGAAAATATAAAAATGAAAAACATTTGAAATATTACAAGGACTACTGAGATGTGACACAAAGACACCAAGTGAGTAAATGTTGGTGCCGATAGACTCAGGATTGCTGTAAACTTTGGTTTATAAAACACTGCAGTATCTGTGAAGTTTAATTAAGCAAAATGCAACAAAAAATATATTCTGTAATATAATCCTAAATAAATCAAATTTGAGATGAGAATTAAATCTGACAGAAAATAGGTTCCATTTTGTTCGGTAGTAATTAGTCATAGAGCCATCTCAGGTATTATGTTTTTAACCAACTCAGACTTAGTTCCCCAATCTCCCTCTGTCATCAAGGTGAAGCATTAAGAGCTGTGTAAACCATAATCCTCCATATGTTTCTGTGAAACATTCAGAAGGAAAGCCACAATTATAATAAATTCTTATTTACATAAATATAAATATATTTTAGATTCATTATCACATTAATATTCCAAAATAGAAATTTTATAAAGTGAACACCACTTTGTAACCACCTAGATTCTATTAGCAGACTACGATACTTGTTTTAGTGTTTATCAATCATCTACTTGTCAATCATTTATTTGTCATCTTTCTATCAATATAACTTACTTTTTGATGAATTTAAAAGTGAATTGCATTCATAATTACATTTTTAATGAATTTTTCATCAAAGATAGAGTTCACTAAAACTTAAGATTTAGGGTACATTGTAATATTTGTATGCAATTAAATGTATTGCGCTTTGACTAATGCAAATGCTTTGACCTATATGTCAAAACCTAACAAAGGTTTCATATTTTATCGTAATTGAAGGACCACTAACAGGTGCTAGTAAAAATATGAAAAACTCATTATTTAGAGGAAAAAAAACTGTGTATTACTCAGAGCAATACCAATATCCAGAGTAATATTATTTGTGCTGGTTCCCTGAGCCCAAATTCCAAATTCCCAAGAGGAAGGACATTGAAAGCTAGGTGACTCTTGCACACACAATGAGAGAAACCCTGAGCTAAGGAAACCTCAAACTTTTGAAGGGCCCACTAGCAAATTTTGGCCAGTGTATGCCACAGATACAAATATTATGTTATTATACTTGACAGAAAACAAATCTACTCCCTTCTTTGGAGAGCGATAATATCTCTGTTGTCCAAGACTGTTTGATATAAACAAACATCTTAGAAATATAGTATAGAACAAAGCATCACCAATACTTTTGCTTAGAAAGTATGCAGAAATGTACAGTCCCAAGAGAGATTGACTCTTTATAATACTTAATCCTTGTTTCTGCACTGTGTTGAATATATCTATATCTACATCTATTTAACTTAAAATCTAATCTAGATGCCCATACCACTTTTCAACCATTCCAATTAACCTGACCAACATGATCTGAGCTTTGATTTTAAAAAAATCATTTGATCTGTGTTATGCAAAATTTAATTAACTCAGTTATCAGTAGGTCTAAACACAGCAGATGGAGTCCCATTTTGACCTTAGCTGTGCTTCTTAGAATCCCAGATGAAAGAAAATCCCATAAATGATAAAAACTACCTTAATAGGCTAGTACCACAAGCCTATGATCCAGGTATGGAATTAAATATTAGTTATTACACAGACTTCACCCTGACCACAAAGAGTAAGTATAGTGTACTTCTATAATGCATAACTACTCTGGCCATTAAGTTGAGGCTGATTTGAATGCCTTCCAGGATGAGGTGGTTCTATTTAAACACATTCCATTCTTTTATGATTATTTTTTAAGTGTAAATCACTGTAATTTGGAGAGGGAAGCAAGTGAAATCATGAATTCCACAGAAGAAGTACAATCCTAAAGATTATACATGGTATCCTTGGAAAGACAGTGTTTGCAATGTTTGGATTTCAAGTAATTCCTACATCATATTTATAGGGCAAGGGTCCTAAAAATGCCTTCACTTCCATAAATCAGCCACTGTCCAGGACCTGACTGTCATGGCAGATTTACATTTTCTTTCCTGTCATTGCCTTTTCAGCTTATGTTTGTGTAGCTGAGATGCCATAAGCCTTGATGCCCTCTTTAGGACAGACATGTAGGAAGGAAAGTTTTATTTAAAGTAGACACCTAGACACAGATGCAGAGCCCTCCTGGTGTCTCAGTTTTGAAGCAGTCCTACTGCTTTTCTAAAATGTCTCCAACCTACTGTATCTTAGCATAGACTTTGAACGAAAGGTGACTTTAAACAAAATAGATAGAATAAAGAATCATTAGAAAGAGAAGGAGAAGTAGCAACAGCAGTAGTTTATGAATCAGCTTGAGTTGGAATTAAACATGTAATTTCTAAAAATACAAAACATCTAAGATAAGATTTTTTTCCCCAACAAACACAATGTATCTTTATTGTACCAGCAAAAAGCTACGTGCCCTGAACCAGCATTTCCAACCCAATTGATAGCTTAATTTTTGTGTTCAAAAGCAAAAACCTGAAAACCCCATAGCTTTGGATTCATTTTCCAGTTGTCCCACGGGATGAAGTGATTCTGGACGGCCCTGAGCAGGTACGCCCTTCCCGGACAGGAGTCCTGGGTGCCAGCGGGCCATCCCAGAAGCCTGGGTTATATCATCTAAGATATATCTACCCATTTATATAGATCTCTATTTTTTATAACCTCTGTATAGTTTTCCACATGACTATTCTGAATATATTAGTTACATATAATAAATGTTCCAGTGAGGGATTGTAAAATGTATTATTTACTAATCAGATACCAATTATTTATTACATTTATATACGGGAATTATTTAGATATATACATTGTGACAAGGTAACTCATGTATTATTCTAGATTTTGGATTTTTCTTGTTGCTGTTTATTATCTGAAATTTTCTCCATAGACAACCATGTTTCCGCAAATTAAGACTTCTATTTTTTTTCATTCCACTGTATGTGCATATCTTTATTCCTTTTCTTTGCTTTATGACATTTCCTAGTAATTCCAGTATGATGTTAAATAGAAATAATGTGAGGTGAAATCTTTGATGTGTTTCTGGTCATAGTGAGGAAAGATTTAATCTCTTACTATTAATAGTATGATATCAGGTGCAGATTTGTTCCATAGATTTAGTAGAATTAATAAAGTTATATTTTATTCCTAGTATGCTGAAGTTTTTATCATGAAAGGATTTTGAACTTGGTCTAATTATTTTTCCTCACATATTAATTTAATAATTTTTTTCTTTGTAATCTGTTAGTTAATTGAACTAATTTTCAAATGTTGAATTAGCATTGAATGCCTATGATAATTCAAAATATTGGCCTGAAAATAAGAATTGTAATGTCCACATTTACAATATATATGGATCTGTAATTTATTCACTTATCATTTGTTTGTCTGATTTTGGTATTAGCAGAAGGTGGCTTCATAAAAATTTGTGAAGTATTTTCTCCTCTCTAAATATTTGGAAGAAATTTTGTAAAACAGTATTTATTCCTTAAATATTTAGTAAAATGTAGTAGTGCAACTAATCAGGGTCAAAAGTTTCTTGGAATATTTTAGACTACAAATGTAATTTGTCTAATAGACATAGAGATATTCAGGTTATATATTTCCCTTTGAGTGTCTTTTGTTAGTTTATATCTTTCAAGGAGTTAGTCAATCTCTTCTAAGCTACCAAAGTTACAGACATAGACCTTTGTAATATTTAATATACTTTTAGTTTAGTAAGACAGTAATGATGTCCATTATTAATGTTGATTCTTTTTCCTTATCTTCTTTTTCTTGGTTTGCTTCAGAGATTTATTAATATTTATTGAACTTTTTCAAGAACCAGCTTTTGTCTTCATTGATTATGTGTGTGTGTGTGTGTATATATATATATATATATTATACATATGTATATATAGTACAAATATATGTATGGGAATAAACATATTACATAAACATATATACTCCAAAACTCACTAGAACTGATACACAAATTCAGCAGTCATAGGATTTAAAATCAAGTACAGAAATCAGTTGCATTTCTGTACACCAATAATGAAGAAGCAGAAAGAGAAATCAAGGAATCAGTCCCATTTACAGTTGCACCAAAACCAGTAAAATATGTAGGAATAAACTTAACCAAAGAGGTAAAAGATCTGTACTCTGAGTACTATAGATCACTTGTGAAAGAAATTGAAGAGTACACAAAAAAATGGAAAAACATGCCATGCTCATCAGTTGGAAGAACAGATATTTTTCAAATGTCTACACTGCCCAAGTTAATGTATACATTTAATGCAATCCCTATCAAAATAACACCAACATTCTTCACAGAGATAAAACAAGCAATCCTAAAATTTGTATGGAACCTACAAAAGACCAAACTAGACAAATCAACCTTGAAAAAGAAAAGCAAAGCTAGAGGTATCAAATTCCATAGTTCAAGTTATACTGCAAAACTGTAGTCATCAAGAGAGTATGGTCCTGGCACAAAAACAGATCCATCAATCAGTGGAACAGAGTAGAATCAAGATATGGGGCCACGCCTTTATGGACAACTAATCTTCAACAAAACAGGAAAGAATATCCAATGGAAAAAAGATAGTATCTTCACAAATGATGTTGGGAAAACTGGACAGCAAAATGCAGAAGAATGAAATTGGACCACTTTCTTACATAAACCACAAAAATAAATTCAAAATGGATGAGAGACCTATATGTGAGATAGGAAACTATCAAAATCCTAAAGGAGAACACGGGCAGCAACCTCTTTGACCTTGGCTGGAGCAACTTCTTAATTGACACGTCTCTTGAGGCAAGGGATATAAAAGCAAACATGAGCTATTGGGACTTTATCAAGATAAAAATTTTCTGTGCAGGGAAGGAAACAATAAACAAAACTAAAAGACAACTAGTTGAATGAGAGAAGATATTTGCAAATGTCATATCTTACAATGGGTTGGTATCCAAACTCTATAAAGAACTTAACAAACTCAAAACTCAAAACATAATCCAGTTAAGAAATGAGAAGAAGACATGAGCATTTTTCCAAAGAAAATATTCAGATGGCTAACAGATACATGAAAAGATGTTCAACATCAATCATCATCAGGGAAATAGAAATCAAAACCAAGATAGGATACCACCTCTCACCTGTTGGAATGGCTAAAATTAACAACACAGTAAACAACATGTGTTGGCAAGGATACAGAGAAAGGCTAATTCTCTTGACTGTTGATGAGAATGAAAACTGGTGCAGCCACTCTGGAAAACAGTATGGAGGTATGAGGTTTTACCTCAAAAGGTAAAAAATAGGAATGCCTTATAATCCAACAAGTGAACTACTGAATATTTACCCAAAGAATGCAAAAATGCTGATTTGACAGGGCTCATGCACCCTGATATTTATAGGAGAATTATTAACAATAGCCAAATTATGAAAAGAGCCCAATGTCTATTTACTTATGAATGGATGAAGAAAAATTGGTGTGTGTTATTTTGTCATCAAAAAGAATGAAATTTTGCCATTTGCAATGATGTGAAGGAGCTAGAGTTTATATGCTAAGAGAAATAAGTCAGAGAAAGACAACTACCATGTGATTTCACTCATATGTAGAATTTAAGAAACAAAACAGATGAACATAGGGGAAGGAAAAAAAGAGAGGGAAGCAAAAACCATAATGGGATATTAAATATAGAGAACAAACAGGGATGATGGAGGGAGGTGGGCAAGGGACGGGGTAAATGGGTGGTGAATGTTATTTGTAAATGAGATATCACTAAATTCTGCACATAAAACCAATATTACCCTATTTGTTAACTAACTAGAATTTATATTCATTCATTCATTCATTTTAAAGTTTATTTTGAGAGAGAGAGAGAGAGAGAGAGAGAGAGAGAGAGAGAGAGAGAGAGAGAAGGGGCGTACAAGCAGGGTAGGGGCACAGAGAGAAAAATCCCAAACAGGTCCTCTGCTGTCAGCACAGAACCTGACGCAGCTTCCAGTCCTAGTAAATACAAGATCATGATCTGAGCTGAAACCAAGAGTTGGATGCTTGACACCCTGAGCCACTCAGGCCCCCCAACTAACTAGAAGTGAAATAAAACCTTTAAATAAAAAATAAAAATTTAAAAATCAAAACATACCTATAAACATTTTGTTTTTATATTTTCAACTTAATTTATATCTGCTCTATTATTGTACTTTGTTTTTTTCTTCTTGCTTGATATCTATTTTAGTTATTTGAAGAATTTGAAGCTTAGACTGTTGATTGTAAATCTTTCTGCTAACATATATTCTTAATGCTCTTAATGCCCTTTAGTAACCTTGCACAAATTTTGATGCTTTATGTTTTTTTTTTTTAGTAAAACATATTTTTCACATTTTCTCAATATTTACTGTTTGGCACATGAATTATGTACTAGTGTGTTGTTTAATATCTAAATGTTTGAGTATTTTTGAGATACCATTTTGTAATTGATGTCTAGACTCTTCGTTATGTCTGAGACATACTTTGTATGATTTGTATTCTTTTAAATTTGTTTAGATATGAAGATATTTGGCTCAGAATGTAGTATATCTTGTTAAATGTTTCATGTACACTTGGGAGGAATGCTTTTTGAATGTCATTAGATAGAGGGTTCCATAGGGGTCAATTAGGTCAGGTTGATTGCTAGTGCTGTTCAGCCTCACTGATTTTCTTTTAACATATTGAAAAGTAACTGAGAGAGTGTATTAAAATTTCCAACTATAAATGTGTATTTGTTTAAGTTTCCTTTCAGATACCAGTTTTTGCCTCATATGGTTTGAAGCTATGTTGCTAAATTGTATTCCTTTGGGTTTACTTTGTCTTTTTTTGGAGAATTGGCTGCTTTCTTATAATGTGATATCCCTCCTTAGACCATGATCTTCCTTGTTTTGAGTTCTATTTTATCTCAAATTGGTAAAGTCATCCTAGTTTTTAGTTAGCGTTTGCATGGTATATCTCTTTTCATATCTTTATTGTAATCTCACCGTATGTCTTGCTATTTAAATGGGTTTCTCGAAGGGAGGTCCTGTATTTTAATCCAGTGGGGCAATTATTGCCTCCTAAATGCTTACATTCAAAATGATTATAGGTATGGTTAGATTATAATATGTCATGTTGTTGTAAATTTTCTTTTCCCATTTGTTTTTTGTGACATTTTTCTTCTTTGCCTTTTCTCATTTTAACTGAATTTTTCTTAGGATTCCTCATTTTCCTATATGTTTGTTAGCATTATTGCCTTTTAAAGCATGTTTGAATTAATTTTATAATACAGAGTAAAATATAATCAGTTTAAATTCAGTTTTTTCTGCTTCATATGTAAGGTCCTTATAATAATAATATATTCCTATTTCTTCCTACAACCCCATGTCATTTTTGCTTTTATGTACACTGTATTATTATATGCCTGATTGTTATATATTAATTTTATATGTTATATACACACAATATATGTTTACTATTTTGCTTTAAATATCCAGTTATTTTTTAGAAAAAGAAAAATAAGATTATCCCCTTTTTATGCCATTTCTATATTGTTAATTCTATTCTTTTTTTTAAGTTTTTATTTAAATTTCAGTTAGCTTACCGTTTAATACTAGTTTTAGGTGTACAGTATGGTGATGTGACACTTCCATACAACATCTGTTACTCATCACGACAAATGCACTCCTTAACTTCCATCACCTATTTAACCCATTCCCCCAACCCACCTTCCGTCTGGAACCATTAACTTGTTCTCTATTGTTAAGAGTTGGTTTCTTGGCTTGCCTCTCTGTCTTTTGTTTCCCTTTGCTTATTTGTTTTGTTTCTTAAATTCCACATATAAATGAAATCATATGGTATTTGTCTTACTCTGCTGACTTATTGCACTTAGCATAATACTCAGCTCAATCCATGTTGTTGCAAATGACTGACAGTATTTCATTGTCTGTGTGTGTCTGTGTTTCTTTATCCATTCATCAGTCATTGGACACTTCGGCTGTTTCCATAGTTTGGCTATTGTAGATAACGCTGCTGTAAATTGAAGTCCCTTTGAATTAGGATAGTTCTATTTCTAACTTTTTACTGTTTTCCACAGTGGCTGCACCAGTTTGTATTCCCACCAACAGTACAAGACAAATCCTCTGTCTTTAATCCTTGCCAACTCCTGTTGTTTCTTGTATTGTTGATTTTAACCATTCTGGCTTGTGTGAGGTGATATTTCACTGTAGTTCTGATATGTATTTTGCTGATGATGAGTGATGTTGAGTGTCTCTTCGTGTGTCTGTTGGCCATTTGAAGGCCTTCTCTGGAAAAATGTCAGTTCATATCTTCCGCCTACATTTAATTGGATTATTAGTTTTTGGAATGTTTAGTTTTATAAGTTTGTATATTTTGGTTACTAACCCTTTATCAGATATAACATTTGCTAATATCTCTTATTTTTTAGTTTGCCTTTTAGTTTTTTTTATTGTTTCCTTTGCTGCACAGAAGCTTTTTATTTTGATGAAGTACCAATAATTTATTTTTGCTTTTGTTTTTCTTGTCTCTGGAGACATGTATAGTCAGAAGTTGCTCCAGCCAAGGTCAGAGAGATTGCTGCCTATGTTCTCCTCTAGGATTTTGATGATACCCTATTTCAAATTTAGGTCTTTCATCCACTTTGACTTTATTTAGTGTATGGTGTAAGAAAGTGGTCCAGTTTCATTCTTCTCCATGTAGCAGTCCAGTTTTCCCAACACTGTTTGTTGAAGAAACTTTCTTTTTTTTAATTGAATATTCTTTCCTGCTTTGTCAAATTTTAATTGACCATATAGTTGTGATCATTTCTTGACTTTGTATTCTGTTCTATGAATCCATGTGTGTGTGTTTGTGCCATTAGCATACTATTTTGATCACTTGATCACTATATCTTGGTAATATAACTTAGTCTGGAATTGTGATCCCTTCAGCTTTTCTTTTCTTTTTCAAGGTTGGTTTGCTTATTCTGGTCTTTTGTGTTTCCATACAAATTTTAGGATTGCTTGTTCTAGCTCTCTGCATTTCTTTATTTAGATTAAAGTTTCTGACCTTTCAAACAATTCTGTAATCTAGAAAACTTTTTAATATTTGCCAAGCAGGTATTCTGACATTTAATTCCCCAGTATTATTCATCTAAGAAATTATTTATTTTTTCTTTACTTTGGAAGAATATTTTCACTGGTAATGGAATTCTAGGGTCACTTAGGTTTTTTTTTTTCTTTTAACACTTGAAAAATACCACTTTTCTCTATATTTGTTCATGTGATTTCTGTCTGATGAGAAGTTGACTATAATTCTAATCTTAGTTTCTCCATAAGTAGGATTTTCATCTATGAGATTTTTCTCTTTATCTGTGATTTTAACAGTTTGGATATGATGTGTGTGTGTGTGTGTGTGTGTGTGTGTGTGTGTGTGTGTCTGAGTGTGTTGGACTTCATCCTTTGTGTTTTCTGAACTTTCTTCGATTTGTGTCTTGGTCTTTGACATGAAATTTGGAAATTATCAATTGTTATCACCTCACAAAAGTCTTTTGCACCATTTTTTCTGTCTTCTGTGTCCTGAATTCCAATTATGTGCAGTCTGCAATATTTGATATTTAGTTCACTGATTTTTTTTCTTGATTGTGTCTAGTGTACTAATAGACCCATTAAACACATTTTTCATTTATGTTACTTTGTTTTGATTTGTAACATTCCATTTGATTCTTTCTTAAGGTTTCTGTTTTCACCTGAAATCCTTCTAATCTTATATTTAATATTTATTTTCTATTAAATCCATTAAAGTATTATCCACTGTTATTTTCAGTTTCTTTTTTTAATTTTTTTTTTTTTGAGAGAGAAAGCACACACACGTGGATTAGTGAGGAAGTAGCAGAGAAGGAGGGAGAGAATCTTAAGCTGACATGGAGCTTGATCTCATGATATGAGATCGTGACCTGAATTGAAATCAGTACCCAGGCTCTTAACCGACTTGACTGACCCAGGCACCCCTTCAGTTGCTTTTTTTTCCTGATAAATCCAACATGTGACTCATTTTTTATTCTGGTTCTGATGAATATTTCTTGACTTTAAACTCATTTTTTTGTTTTCTTTGCCTTATGATAAACCTCGTATTTACTTAATTTTATTATTTTTGGAAAGCTGTGAATGTTTATGACAGGAGATACTGAGGTCAACACACAGACTGCTAAGAGAAGAAGATGAGTTTTCTTCATGGGTATTCTTCTCAACTTTAATGTTGAGATTTATTAATCTATGTAGGATATTGTAGGTGTTTAAATATTATTGCTGTGGTTATCAGAGGTGAATTTTATTGTTAAAATGGGCACCAGGAGATTTAAATTTCTTTAGTGAAACCTTGTTTTCATCTCCCACTTGCCTGTCTTCCGTTTGTGTTTCTTCTCAATGAGAATCAGTCTTAAGAACCTCCCAGGTCCACTCATCAGGTGATGGGCATTTAGGCTTTTTCCATGATTTGGCTATTGTTGACATTGCCACTATGAACATTGGGGTACATGTGTTCCTATGCATCAGCACTTCTCTATCCCTTGGGTAAATCCCTAGCAGTGCTATTGCTGGGTCATAAGGGAGTTCTATGGATAGTTTTTTGAGGAACCTCCACACTGTTTTCCAGAGCGGCTGCACCAGTTTACATTCCCACCAACAGTGTAGGAGGGTGCCCATCTCTCCACACCCTCGCCAGCATCTATAGTCTCTTGATTTGTTCATTTTAGCCACTCTGACTGGTGTGAGGTGGTATCTCTGTGTGGTTTTGATTTGTGTTTCCCTGATGATGAGTGATGCTGAGCATCGTTTCATGTGCCTGTAGGCCATCTGGATGTCCTCTTTGGAAAAGTGTCTGTTCATGTCTTCTGCCCATTTCTTCACTAGGTTATTTGCTTTTTGGGTGTGGAGTTTGGTGAGTTCCTTGTAGATTTTAGATACTAGCCCTTTATCTGATGTGGTTTCATCTTAGCTTGGGCAAACCATGCAGTATTTAATACATAGTAGCAGAATATTTACTATTGAAGCTTGAAAAGATGTGAGTTCTTTTTGTGCAATCTTTCATTTATGCATGTGAGAGGGTTTTCTTTTTTTTTTTTTAATATTTTTACATTGTAGTACTTGTTTTTCTTGTTGGTAGTGTTTGCTTATGTAATACATTCTATCAAGGACAGAAATTACATGATGGTTTTTTGTTGTTGTTGTTGTTTTTTCCCCCCTAGGAAATGTGTCTTGGGTTTTTCCCTTATTATTTTCATTA
>NC_043703.1:25071190-25073306 GCF_006229205.1 Suricata suricatta | reverse complement strand
GTCCGGGCCGGCCTGTCCTCGGATCTCCCCCGTTCGTCCCCACTCACTCAGGTATCTTTGAGGTTCTATTCCCTCTGGAGTTCGTATTTTCTCCTTCCGCTCTCTCAGATGAACGTAATATCCCTCTCAGTTCGAAAAACGGTGTGGAGGGAGTTTACCGAGCTCCCTTCTTCTCCGCCATCTTAGCTCCACCTCGGTGTTAAACACCTTCTACATGAAGTTGATTCTCTAATTTATTTCCAACTCATGCCTCCACTCTAATCTTTGCCTTCAGTTATCCAACTGCAAGATAGATATTTCTGTAACTCAAAGTTAAAATGTTCAAATCTAAACTATTGACTTTTCCCCTTGACAAGTCAACATAGATTAGGTTATGCTATTATAGGGGGAAACCATTAATTTTACTGGTTTAAAATGACAAACTCTGATTTCTTTGTCACAGTACTCGTACACTGTGGGTCAGTAGACAGAATAGTAAATCATAGTTACTCTGGAATCTAGGTTCAGAGCGCAGCCACAATCTTAAAATTGACTAATCTCAGATCCAATGCAAAGAGAGCTCTAAGAGTATTTCCCATTGTTAATTAAGTAACTGGTCTGGAAGTATCACCTCTGTTGGCTTTAATCAATCACCAGAGGATTAGAAAATACAATTTTATTTTCCATTTGGAAGCAACAACCAAAAATATTTCGTTAAAAAGCAAATTATATTTTAGGCCCCAAAACTAATTCTCCACTACTACTAACTTATTAGCAAATACTACCAATTTAGACACAGAAAACTGTGAGAACTCTTTATCATTGTTTTTTCCTTAACTCTCTCTTGGCAATCTACCAGAAAGGTTTTTTTTAATTATGTTTCCAAAATATATCACAAATCTTTTCAATATATACTTACTACTCCAAGAGTATTCTTTCCACCATTCTTTCCTCCAAACCACCAACATCTCTTAACCTGACCGCTGCAATTCTCTGATATATAAACTTTTGAAGTCTATATTTGACTCATTCAAAATATCTTCACATGCGACAGACATCTAGAGACATGTTTGAAAAATACAAATGTCATCATGACACTAAGTTGGTAAAGATTTTTGGGGACTTCTAATTGGTCTTTTATAATAAAATCATTAATTCTTCAATTAGCAAAAAGTCTAACTTCTGGGTTCAACTTGGAGAATTAGCAAGCTAAAAAGATGTTTCTCTGATTCTAAAAACAAAAAGAAAAGAATAAGTTAAATAAATAATCAGTGACTTGTTTTGATCCATTAGAAAGAAAAAAAAAAAGATGTCACAGAAACTACTGCCATCCCAGAATTAAGACAGATGTACATCCATGCAAAAGTAGGGCCAAAGCATTTCCTCACTGAGGAATACCTAACTAGGAGCCATGGAAGCCAGCAAGGGAATTAAACTAGAGTTTGTTTGTTTGTTTGTTTTTTAATGTGAATGCTTATAGGTGATTATGAATGTTAACTATTGTAAGAGTATGAAACTCTGGGGGACCAGAGTCATAAGGCAGTTCTTGTCATCTTTTAAACTCTCCCCCATAAACAAGCTGTCAAAGGGGAGGATCAGAAAGCATCCAGAGAGAGCAAACCCTGTGGTGATGGCTGGGAGAGGGGAAAAGGGGTCACACACAAAGGTGGTCTATTTTCTCTATCTCTCATAAAAGAAAAAATTTACTAGACAGCAGATACTCAATCAAAGCCTATATCTGGAGAAAGTTGGTTGAATCTTACCACAGCTGACAGAAAGGAACAGAGACTGAATTTCAGCCTAGGCCACAAACCTCAACTCCTAAGTAACAAATACCCTTAATTATTTGGGTAAAGGGGGAACTCATGCAAAACCTTAGCATGACACTGATGAATACACACAGCAGCAAGGAGAAAACTCAGGAAGGAGAGAAAGTCCACCAATGGAGTAGGGGAATTCTTGTGAAAGCAACAATGCTAAAACACATTGCACTACATGTCTCTGTGAAAAGCTAAAGGAGAAAACCAGAGAGGTTTCCCTGCTACTGCATTTTAATGATACTAACAAGCCTTGTTTAAAAATAGCAGGGGACACCCTAGGAGGTTCTTTTTTGTGTGTGTGACTTTATTTTTTTTTT